>NW_027113382.1:12952-17812 GCF_000696795.3 Halyomorpha halys
CACTCAACATTTCTACATTAGAAGGTCTCGAGGCCGTCTTCTTTACTTCATCTTAAAATAACTTTTTATTGATTTTTTTACGTGTATTAATTTAGTTAATTTTCATATCTACATTAATTTATTTTTTTCATTCTTTACTTTAATATTACTGTATACTATTGCATACAGTTTATTCAGTCAGAGATTGGCAAAAATTAGCTATAGTTGAAACTTGTTAAAGTGAGATGTAAAAATTAATTTTTTATTGTATACATGTTGCTCTGTGACAAACTGTGAATATATCGATTGTGCCGTTTGTAAGTCAGTACCCTTCGGTTGTCAGTTAGTATTTGCCATCAAGGCGTTGTTTGTTCTCACTACAGTAAGAACGTTTTATGTTATTTAACCGTAACTAATAAAACAGTCAGAACAGTAAAAACAGTAAAAACATTTTGTTTGTGTCCACCACACCGCGTTCAACAAAACTAATAGTTAAAATTTTCATCTATGCAATATTTATTTATCAATTGTTCATTCATGAATAATGGTCGTGTACCCTTTGCGTAAATATTCGCCCATATGAGGGCATTAAATCTAAACGGTGGTAATATAGGTAAAAAGAGCAGAAATCCAGCTTTCCAACAGTTGTATTAACGTAGGAATTGGATACAAAGTAAAGGAGTTATGAATGATAATATGAACAATGCACGCCGGGGGGGAAAATCCAAATAAATCAAAGTGAAAAATATTTGATTTTAATTCCTTTGAACAATAGTTTTTAAAGGTTTCAGACGACGCATTTTTTTTTTATTATTATTTTTATATTGTTATTTTTAGGAATAACCATCATATTCGTTTTTATGATGGTTATTCCAAAAAATAAAAAAATATTGACCTTCTTTACTTCAAGCCTCATTATGCTTTTAAAATTCTTAATGAATAAAAAATCATTTAATAGAATCAGTTATATTTTTTTCTTATTTTTCAGAAAGAGACATATGCGAATCGATCGGCATGTAATAACCAAATATGCTCTCTGAGCTACGCGCTAAAAATGCTTAATTTTATTTTATAATATTAAACACTTTCTTGAGACTGGTTAATTTTGTGAAAATAAATAATTTAATTTCTATCCATTTTAGTCTCAACACATTTCATTTTTCTTAAAATTCCGACGTTTCGGCAAATCCTCAGGGACAGCCTACTTAATAGAATATTGGAACTAAATGATTTAAAAAATCAACTTCATGCAGGCCATTCTGCCCAGATAAAAACAACAATTTCTAAATAGTCAATATTCACATTAAAACCAAAATTAAAACTCATTTATCATACTTTATCACAACAATGCTTGTAACCTTGCTCTACGGAGGAAGAGATCAATGCTTAATTTTGTTAATAACCTTCTTTTTTTATTGGAGACATTGGAGTAGCCTATAACCTTCCAGGGAAAATCACAACAATATTTGTAACCTTCTCCACATTCAGGTCAGGCATTTAATTCATTTATTTCAACTATATTATTATTATGGCACTGTCTGCAAAAACCCGGGCCTCCTCCACGACAGCCAACCAATCTACACGGTCTCTTGCTTTCTCCTTCCATCTTCCAACCTTCAAGAGCTTCAAATCCTCCTGCACATCGTCCAGCCATTTAATCCGGGGACGTCCTCTTTTCCGTTTTCCATCTGGTTTCCCATAAACCATCTTTTTGGGTATCCTCTCAACGTGTCCTAACCATCTTAATCTTGCTCTTTTAACTAACAGCACGATGTTGGGTTCCCGGTACAGATTTATCAGTTCCTCATCCCTTCTCCTTCTTCAAACTCCATAATCCGAGACTCCTCCCCAGATCCTTCTCAATACCTTTCTCTCCTAGTAGTTGAGCATGTATTCTGCTTTTCTTGTCGAGGGCCATGTTTCTCCCCCATAGATCACTACTGGCCTTACGGTGGTTTTGTAAATGACCACTCTCATCCTTTTAGAGAGACCTCTAAAATTCAGTATTTTCTGCAATGAGAAATAATTTTTATTTCCTGCTGATTTACTGGCCTCTATTTCGTTCTTTACTTTGTATTCATCTGTAACCAGGCTTCCCAGGTACTTGGACTGGTTTACAGAACTGAAACTGTGGTCTCTGAACGTCACTTTGCTATTCTCTTCCTTATGTTCTCTTGAGCTTTTCATGTACACCTTCTTGTCTTTATTCACCTTAAGGCTCGGGTTCTTGCGGCAATAACTACATCATCTGCATATGCTAAATGTTGAGACAGTCTATTGTAAATGGTCCCTCCTGGATTAGTTCTGATTGAACGAATAGCTACTTCTAATGCTATATTAAATAGAAGAGGAGCCAGAGGATCCCCCTGTCTCAAGCCATTCTCCACAGAAAATTCCTGGGACAGCGAATTTCCAAGCTTAACTCGGCAGGTAGTGTTCATTAGTATCATTTTTACCAGCCTGACTAGTTTTTTCGGTATGCTTACCTTTACCATGGCTTTTAAAAGATCTTTTCTGTCCACACTGTCATAAGCTTGTTTAAAGTCCACGAATAGCAGTTGTAGGTCTATGTTATACATATATTTCAGCTATATTTTGGTTAAATTTCCTATTTCTTTCATTATTATAATTCATATCAAGGTTAATTATAATTATCAACATTAGTTCTATCCCACATTTTTCATAAATTAATTTTCCTAAAGATGTTTGCATAGCCAACACTATCAAATTTATTGTGTCTTTTTTAAAATTCACTGTATAATTAATGTTTTCTGATATGTAAATGGACTCAAATATTTTTATTTTAAATGTATTATTTTATTTATGTAAAATCATAGTGTTTTCAAAATGGAATGAACTAAGATATGGGTTAAAGTTTAAACAATATCATTCACTACTGATACATTCATCTGTCCCTTCACCAATTAATGTTAAGGTATTACCTCTTTGGATATATCAATATGTCAGTGCTGTTAGCCTACCTCCCAATTAATATTTTATAAACTTTGCTATTTAGGTATTTATATTATATTTTTGAATTGAAAAGTTTATAAGAATTGTTGATATTTTTGGTTAAGTGGATTGCTTCTAAGATTCTTCTGCTTTTTTTCATGTGTTTGTTATGGTGGAATTTTTTAAATTGAATTTATGGTTCAAAATTATACTATGGTTAGTCAATACCGTGCAGTTTATATACAAGTTTTTACAATTTGTGACCTGCTTTTATCATTCTAGTTTCTAGTTTTCGGATGCCTCTTCTATATATATTCTTTCACAATTTTCGCAAATATTAATTTTTTTCTTTAGTTATTCAATTACATATTTATTGTTGACACAATTATTGTTTGACGCAAATCAGATTGTTATAATGTTAAAGGAAGGAGTGTACGCTTTTAGTGCGGGTGACCCCCCCAAGGCGGGGTCTATCCTTTCGAGGGCGTGGAATCCGGCACGCCATATTTGCCAGTTCAGAGTTGCTGCCGCACCCCCTTTGCCATAAATAACTAAAAAAGAATTAAAAAATAAATTTATTTACTCAAAGTGGGCTTACATTTTGTTGTTAATATTGGATTTTTGAATTACTATTAATTCTCAGTCACTTTTTTGTTGTAAATATTAAATATTCTAAAAAATAATATCTACTGTTTATACTTTTTTTTTAATAAACAATTTTCTCCATTATTTCCAACAACTATTTTATATTTGATATAATAATTTTCCTTAAAAGAAGTTAATTTTTTATTAACTGTTCCTAGAAAATATTGATTCATAAATTGTTAATTCAATTATTTATCCATTCCTTACATTTTATAGCAGTAAATATATTTTGGTATCCTTAATATTCACATTCAAATGAGTCTGAACAGAACAGAGAAAGAAAAATGAAATTCTCGAGAACGGCTTAATGGTTTTTCATTATAGATATACCAAATTATTGGAAATGACATATACTACAACTTCTATTCTCTTCACATACTTGATTAAATGAATGAATAGTTTCATTAATATGCCAAATTCATCGTAAATTTGCCTTCAAGGGGCGTGGCCTAACCCCATTGTAAAGCGTCATTTTTTCTTATAAGAAGAGTATGGTTTGGCATCCCCGTGGTTATAATAACCAGGCAAGTCCCAATCGATCTGGTTATAATGAAATATAAGAAAAAAAAATTGCACAGTTCGCTATGTTCTAATATCAGGAGAAATTTCTACGGACAGTAGTTTGAGGAACTGAAGAATTTAGCAGAATATATTATGCATATTTATTTATTATGTAGAATAGGTAAAACTTAACAATTCGTCTGCATACTAGATAAGAAGAAATGATGTATTTAAACGAAATATGAGAAGCCATAGAGAACTGGGCACAGAATCGATTCGGGACAATTGGTCATTACCTGTTACTAAGAGATGAATCGATTTACTGTTAGTTATCAGGAAGGCTTTGAATTTTTTATTGAAGTCTTTTTCAATTCAATTAATAAAGTGAGAATGCTTATTAGATATCTTTTAAATCGTACATTTTATGTCGTGCATGGACTACATCTTGACAAACGACTAACCTGGAATCCTCACACAAGACTGAAAAGACAGGAAACTGCACGCAGATTCCGATTATTACAGACATTTATTACAGACTTACTAGACAAACGGTCTAAACTTCCAACTCATTACAAAAGACTGATCTACATGACAATAATAAGGCCCATCTGGACATACGGAGTTGAGCTTTGGGGCTCCACTAAACCTTCGAATTCCTCTCGTATCCAATCTTTACAATCCAAACTCCTTCGTAAAATCCTCCATGCTCCTTATTTTGTTACTAATAAAACCATCCATAAAGACCTAAATGTTCCTTATGTAACCGATCTAGCCCGAACCCGA
>NW_027113382.1:18334-19380 GCF_000696795.3 Halyomorpha halys
ATGTTGTATATATACATATATAAATAGTCGACCGTATAATTTAAAATATGAAGAAGATCCCTGAGTATTTTCTTCATACGGGTTCTAGGCTTCAGAACCCACAGGGTTAACTCACGGCTACAGTGTAACATAAAACAATTTTCTGCCCAGCCGGATTTGAACCCGGGTCCTTGGAGTTAATAGCATCGCGCCTTACCACGCTCCCGACGCGATCCCTCATTTCTTCCTATATAGGAATTAAACATTGAAATATAACATGTAATATGAAGAAATGGTCAGGGTTGCGGTCAAAAAAGAACAAAATAGTTTATTGTCCAACGTTTCGCCCCACTCAAAAAAATCTGATGGTCGAATGTGATTCTGACCAAATCACCTCCTTGCACAACCGTTGGTACTTCCTTACTAAGTACTTACCCTTCAAGGGTTGTTGTGGTACAGATTTTAATTTTTTTTTAATGGGAAGAAATGAACATGGGGAGTTGTTACTTTAAATATTCCATCTACAATGAAGCTCTAAACGTGCCACTATACATTTGCCAAGCAATAGCAAATTCGCGAATGCGGAATTGTGCGGCAGTTAGATAGATTAGCTGGTACAACCTGTGGCCGACCAGGGCCCTGTTTCATAATGAAATCTAACAGTATTAATCCATAAATACAAGTATAGAAACAACGTGATAATAACACTGATACTTATTTTTCTTCATAATAGTGAGTACTATTAGTGATGTTACAGGAGTTAAACAGTACAAGTTACTATTATAGAGTCGGCAGAGATGGACAAAAATTAGCCATAGCTAAAATTGCCACGGATACGACCCTTTTTCATGAATGAACCATTGATAAATAAATATCGTATCCATAACAATTTGAGCTATTAGTTTCATAGTTGCCCTGCTCTACCTGTCGTGTATCGGTTTTTGGGCAAAGAGCGGTTGTGCTTGTACAAACCACACGTTTGATTTCAGTTTGCATTGTTTTAGAAATGCCAATATATGAATGTCAAAGTGTTCTCTATGTTTTAATTAATTAAAAATCTTTCCCAA
>NW_027113382.1:22311-22628 GCF_000696795.3 Halyomorpha halys
ACTCTTACGAGAATAGATTAGCAATAAACTTCTCTATCGCAAGTAGAAAGTAAGCCACCAGTGCTATGACTAAACCCAGAGAAGGCTTGTTCTGATGGTTTTTTTTTTTTTTTTTCTTCTTACCTCCTAAATTTTATTTATTATAAACAATTACAAATATATAGTACAATGTTCTGATTGATCAATCCCGGTGACAATTGAAGGCCTCATGTGATCGGTTACCACTGAGAATTCACTCTTTTAACTCTACTTGAGATAGTTCCGTAGAATCTTATTGCTCAATCTCTTTTTATTTTATAATTAACATTTTTACATAT
>NW_027113382.1:22819-26583 GCF_000696795.3 Halyomorpha halys
TTCATCAGTTTATTTTTGGATTAACATAGCACAGATATATGTATGAAGACATTATATATACTTAGGTAATTAAATTAAAAAGTTTCTGATAAAAATGAAGGTTGAATTTATAGGTTATGTAGTACTGTTTATATGAATTTTTGTCATCTACAACCTACATTACTGGTATTTATCATTTCCCTTCACTTCGTCTATCTTTATTTTGTTCCTTTTTATAAGGAAAATAGAGTAAATGTAATGTACTAGCCGAAAAAGAACAAACAAGCGTGTGAACACCGACATTTGTTGCTTCCTTGTGTTAACAAGTGTCAAACGTGAAGACCAAGCTTTGTGCAAACCAAATGCTTTTATGTCAGAATAATAATTTAATTTACTTTATTTGAAAAACATTTTAAAAAAAAAAACAAAAAAAAAAACGATGTGACGCACGTGCTATATAATCGATAAAATAATTTATGATTGGAATCGATTCAGCGATTTCATTGAGAGAACTCAACAGGAGGCAACTTGTTAACAGCAAATGGGGTTATTTCCGTTTACGATAACAAAACTCAAATACTTCCTCGTCTATGTCTTCATTATTATAATGGACCAATAAAGAGTAAGAGGTTTTTGACACTGAAAAGATATGAAAAGGTCCCATTAATTTATTGATTGAATCATTATGTGATTCCTATTTAATTTTTGTTCCAATCAGAGTAGGGTAAAAAGTAATTACATTTACGCTCCAATTGCTGTAATTTGGAATCGCAGAAGTACAATTACAATTAAAAGTAATTGTAATAACTTGGTGAACTACTGTAAGTAATTACTTTGGCTAATTGTTGTCCAACAATTACTATTACAAGCTTAGCCAAAGTAATTGTGAAAACCAATTACATCCTTATGTAATTGTAATTTTTTCCTACAATTTCAAGTAATTGTGATTACGAATACTTATAACCAAAAGGGAAAAAATCTGTTCTACAATGGCTCCGAAATATAAAAATGATGTCTACTTTAAGATTTATAAAAATATTATTCTGGATCTAAATATCATGTTTGTCACTTGTCGGACATCCTATCAGTAGGTAGGGTAGGTAGGGGAGATCAATGCTTTATTGCTTTAATATTTCCGTTTAAATTTTTCCTAATTTGCTAATCATCAAATTCTTCCTATATACAAATATACGTCACTTATCAATTCATCCATGAAGACCTTAACAACTTTTGTTGCAGATTTGGCCCGAAATACATATATACTTTTCATTCCAAACTTCTTACACATCCTAATTCATTAGTTCTTAATCATCATCCTTAACAATCCCTGATAATCCTCCTAGGCATCTGAAAAGAAGATGGCCACGGGACCTTCTAATTTAAATTAATGTACCACCGATGGGTGGTTCCTTCCCAATATTTTCAAGTGTATATGAAACATACAACATATGTACTTATTGTATCTATTATTTGTACAGTTGTAAATCACATGAAATAAATTTTAAAAAATAATGTATGAAGTACCATCATTGGGTCGTTCCTTCCCAAGATTTCCAAGTGTTTGAAACATTTATCCAATATACTTATTGTATTTTTTTGTTTGTACTGTTGTAATTACAATAAATAAAATAAAATAAAAACGCCTATGATCCGGATTTATCGGTTTTCACCGGTTAATTTATTACCCTCTCAATGACCGATATTCAATAATTTTTTGAAAGATGATACTTGGATGGTGGTTGGAAAAGTTAGCTGAAATAGTGCAAAAAATATTTAATATGCACCAATGCTTCTTCTCACTTTGCATTGGTTCATCACGGTTAAAATCAAGCTACAAAATATTAGAATGCAATTAGAGTAGGATTAAAAGAAAACAGAGTGAAAATAAAGGTAGTAGAAACTAAAAGAAATAAAGAAAAAAGGTAAGAGTATGGCTGGATAGTAAATAAATTCTTTCAGTTTTACTACGTTTATTCTTACCTATGTGTAACACAGCTAGAAAAAAACTGCAAGAAAAACCTTCATTTCTTTTATTTTCTATATTTTAGTGTTAAAATTAGAACTATGAATAAAGGAGGTAACAGAATTCCATAGGCATGGAGGCAAGAGGCAAGAGGCATCCCTGGGGACCCCAAAGATGGATCGTACATAGCAATTAACTAACCGTTTTAATTTTGGTTCGGGATCCCCAGAGACACCCCCGTAAACCACACAGCAATTATCAAAGTCGGGGAATATTAAGGAAGTAACAAGGAGCCTACGTGTTTCAAAAGAAAGTAGGTGACGAAGATAATTTAAGCACTTTAAGGTGGAGAAGGTACGACAGGAAATGTCGGAGGCGTTGTTTTTCCAAGAAAGAGTACGGTCTATAGTAACACCTAGGTTTTTAACGTATGGATAAAATTGTTTTGGATTGTTGTTTAAGAATAAGGTTGGAATAAAAGGGATAGTTTTCAGGAGGTGATTGGATCCTATTACGATTGCCTTAGTGTTCTCTGCATGCAACTTAAGCTTTTTTTTCTTGTGTCCAGTAACTAATTTGATTCAAGTCTTCTTGAAGCTTCTCGGTGGCAACTAATAGGTCAGAAGGTGGGAAGGAAAAATAAATTTGGACAACTGTTTCTTTTTAATAATCTTAATATCCGCCACCTAGGACTACATCTGGACGAATAACTTAGAATCCTCAAACAAGACTGAAAAGACAAGAAACAGTAAGTCGATTCAGACTATTACAGTACTTACTAAACAAACGATCTAAACTTCCAATCCATTACAAAAGACTGATCTACAAGACTGTAATAAGGCCAATCTGGACATACAGAGTTGAGCTATGGGGCTCCACTAAACCTCCGAATTCCTCATGTGTCCAATCCTTAGAATCCAAAATCTTTCGTAAAATCCTCAATGGTCCTTTCTTTGTCGCAAATAAAATCATCCATAAAGACCTTAATGTTCCATACGTAACCGACCAACCCCAAACCAGATATTAATCCTTTCATTATAAACTCTCAAACAACCCAAACCCACTCACTACCTCGCTTCCCCTTCCATTCCTGACATTCCTCCGAGGTGCCTAAGAATAATATGGCATCGATACCTTCTAAAGGAGCCTCTACATGTTGGCCAAGCCATGGCGAACTGAGACATGCGCGAGCATGTGGATGGGTAGCTTGTACGAGTTGGCCAATGCTCGTTGCCGATCCGTCGAGAGTCGGTTTTTTGGGCCCAGATCAAAGGGGTTCGTGAGAGCGCTCGTGTAGCATCTCCACCATTGTTCTCGGTCTAGTTGCAACTGAAAGCTGTTAGGAGGTTAAAGGTGTTTGTTGTTACTTTTTATAATAAGTATTATATTTAATTTTCTTTTTTTGTAATAAAAATAATATAATTCCAGTGTAGTGGCTGATACCACTTGTACGTCCGCCATGCTTGCCTCTCTGAATAACACTGACATGTGGATGGTCCGCTCTTTGTTTACCGAGCATTTGTACAAGCCTCCGATTCGTGACGAGCGGCCAACATGTGGATCCGCCTTAATGTAGAAATATTATTGGAGTGCAACCAATGGGTAGTTCCTCTTCATGACTATCATACTATTGTAATCTAACATCAACTTTACTTGATAGATTTATTTATTGATAGATATTACAATCTGCCACACAGTTGTGGGCAATAGGTAATAGTGATGAATGATCTCATACATACTAAAATAAAAAATAAATAAAATTAAATTAAAAAAAGAAGGAAAAAAAACTCTCTCTTAAAATATATACAAATAAAAAAATAGA
>NW_027113382.1:26633-27252 GCF_000696795.3 Halyomorpha halys
TCCAATCCTTACAATCCAAAATCTTCGTAAAATCCTCAATGGTCCTTTCTTTGTCGCAAATAAAATCATTCATAAAGACCTTAATGTTCCATACGTAACCGACCAACCCCGAACCAGATATTAATCCTTCCATTATAAACTCCCAAATAACCCAAACCCACTCACTACCTCGCTTCCTCTTCCATTCCTGACAATCCTCCGAGGTGCCTAAGAATAATATGGCATCGATACCTTCTAAAGGGGCCTCTACATCTTGGCCAAGCCATGGCGAACTCAGACATGCGCGAGCATGTGGATGGGTAGCTTGTACGAGTTGGTCAATGCTCGTTGCCGATCCGTCGAGAGTCGGTATTTTGGGCCCAGATCAAAGGGGTTCGTGAGAGCGCTCGTGTAGCATCTCCACAATTGTTCTCGGTCTAGTTGCAACTGAAAGCTGTTAGGGGTTAAAGGTGTTTGTTGTTACTTTTTATAATAACTTTTACATTTAATTTTCTTTTTTTGTAATAAAAATAATATAATTCCAGTGTAGTGGCTGAAGTCACTTGTACGTCCGCCATGCTTGCCTCTCTGAATAACACTGACATGTGGATGGTCCGCTCTTTGTTTACCGAGCATTTGT
>NW_027113382.1:27594-29050 GCF_000696795.3 Halyomorpha halys
CTCAAATTAAAGCTAGTTAAATTTACTACAAAATAGTTAATTATGTTTATCTTTGTAGGATTAGTAGTTTTTATGATATTTGACAAAATAAACTCACATAGTTTATGACACTTATTTTCGTAGGAGTAGTAGTTTTTATGATATCCACATATAAATATAAATTTGTCCGAACAACTATAAATCAATTTATTTTAGCAAATTGCATGTAAACTATTACTCCTACAAAGATAAACATCATAAACTACTTTATAGCTCATTAAACTAGCTTTCATTTGAATGCTAATAGAAATCTATACGTCAAATTTTTTTTTTTTTTTACAATCGTAATACTTTCCAGTACTATATATTCTTAACATAAACGCAAGTGAAAGTAAATCTATGGAGGAATAAAAAAGTTCAACCCACAAGGTCAAGTCTCTATCATCATTATTCTTTAGTGAATAATGACTTGAGTTAGTATTACTCACTGTCAAGAAGAGTCAAGGTAACTGGTTTGACTTACGGGTCATTGCCCATCATTCACAGCTCCGTAAAAATATCATCAAAGGCATCTCTTTCACCTAGCGGGAGGTTACACACTTTTACTTATATATGGAATACAATAGTACAAGTGCCTGGGAGAAAAAAAGGTGGTTGTTCCACCCCAATTTTTAAAACTAAGTGTATTATCTTCGTAGGAGTAGTAGTTTTTATGATACCCACATATAAATATAAATTTGTCCGAACAACTATAAATCAATTTATTTTAGCAAATTGCATGTAAACTATTACTATTTACACAATCGATCTGAAGATCCCTGATCCCACGTGTGAGGGGTAGAGCAGAGCTCAAGAGTCAACTTTACTAGATGTATTTTTATGTAATCACAGTAAATGACAATAAATAAATAAATATTGCTATTTCTGTTTCAGGAACTGTGAGCTAGTTCTATAGAAGCTAGCCGTTGGCTATGAAGTATCAACAAGTCTCAGTGGACATTAGCCGCATGTTGAGTACCGCTGTTACCTATTTGATGCTCGCATTCACAGTCTGGGTTTTCCTTCGACTCGTCAACGCATGCTTTTGGCTACCTTCCTTCCTCAAAGAGCAAAACAAGAAAGCAGAAAAAGAAAAGATACAGTAAAACTTTGAGGGATCGTGAGCTACTAATTTCTTTAATGCACGAAACACAGCTATAGTTACATTATTTATTGTTCTTTTCACGTTACCATGAACATCGATGATATCAATTGTGGAAAACCTCATCAGGTTCGTATATTTTTAATTTGTATTTTTTATTACATCATAGTCTTTTAATATTATTTTAATGAACATAAAATATATATATATGTTTTCTTGACTATTAATGATGAATATTTTTGAGGACCTTGAGGATCAATCAATTATAAAAAAAAACTATATTTTGGCAAAGCATCGAAATTTTATTGTTGGCATAGTCATAGTAAGAAAAAAAAA
>NW_027113382.1:29100-30697 GCF_000696795.3 Halyomorpha halys
GAGGACCTTGAGGATCAATCAATTATAAAAAAAAACTATATTTTGGCAAAGCATCGAAATTTTATTGTTGGCATAGTCATAGTAAGAAAAAAAAACATGTTTTGATTTTTAGAAAAATAATTTTATTAAACACTATAATCTATAGAATACGAATTGAGAGGTTTTTAAAATGTATTGATGGAAATTTACAACTGTATTTACATAAAAATACATTTAGTAAATGTGGTATAATATCACACAGAGAACTACTACATTAGTATTGAGAGAAAATAGTTGGCCGTATGAAGTAAATTGTGGGAGCATAGTCCAGGTGGCGACCAATAAAGGTAACAAAATAGTAAAATAAAACTATTTATTGTAAACCAACAATTCGCCCCACTTTGCAGTGCTTCGTCAGGGCTGTAAGAATGAAGTTCTGCTACCAACAGTTTTCTATTACTATTTTGACACCATTGTTGACTGCCACCCGGACTATCCTACTACAATTTCTTCTTTAAGTTTCGAGGTCATATTCTTTTCAGGCTCCTCGGTGAGTTTTTAGGTACAGAAGAGGAAGCAAGGTTAGAAACTAGTCGGTTTGGATGGTTAGGGAGTTTATAATGGATTGATATCTGGTTTGGGCTAAATCGGTTACATATTTAACAATACGGTCTTTATGATTATGAGAGATAGTTGACCGTGGACTTCAAAAACTCGAATTTAAAATTTATCAAGATGTTCCCTTATTATATATCCCATATATAGGTAAGTGAAAGTAAAAATTATTGTGACCGTATCGTACATGACTTTAAACCAATGAAAAAGAGGGAATTGATTATTTATTTTTTCCTTGTAATGTTGATCTCTAGGCAGTCATACTAAATTCCTAAAATCTGTCACTCATTAGATTTTAATTAATGAAATATGAACTTCAATTTTTGTCTATTACTTTTCGAACCGTTTTCGTTAAAATCAAAAACATGTGAACAATATATTCAATAAAGTGACACTTCCAGTTAGTCCATTCCATCAAAAAAGTTGCTGTAACATCTCAGGCTTATACCCGTCTTAAATATGTAATTTCAGTTTCGTTTTTGAGTCAGGCTGGTCACAGGCAAACGCATGTACTCACGCATGAAGACAAACCCTCACGAATACATACACACACCATTTTGCGATAAAACAAATAGGTAAATTAGTCTCCTTCATCTGGGCCCCCGGTCATGTTGGTATTACAGGAAATGAGATGGCCGACAAAGCTGCTAGAGAAGCAATAGTCCTCCCAGGTAGAACCGCAGCAATCTTAACTGCACAGGTACTTGCTCGCCCATTAAAGGAATGTATAAATAAAAGATGGCAGGTAATGTGGGATGAAAGTCCGCCCAGTAAGTTGAAATCTATAAAGAAAGATGTGAAGTCCTGGATTATATCAACCCGAAGTAGACGCCGCGAAGAAGTAGCGATTACCCGACTCAGAATAGGACATACCCGAATGACATACATCCACCTCATAACAGGAGAGACCCCTCCAAAATGTTCGAAATGTAATGGTAATCTGACCGTCAAACACATTTCTGAAGAATGTAACCACCACAAATTAACTCAGAACCAGTTAGGG
>NW_027113382.1:31591-32509 GCF_000696795.3 Halyomorpha halys
ACAAGGTCAAGTCTCTATCATCATTATTCTTTTGTGAATAATGACTTGAGTTAGTATTACTCACTGTCAAGAAGAGTCAAGGTAACTGGTTTGACTTACGGGTCATTGCCCATCATTCACAGCTCCGTAAAAATATCATCAAAGGCATCTCTTTCACCTAGCGGGAGGTTACACACTTTTACTTATATATATGGAATACAATAGTACAAGTGCCTGAGAGAAAAAAAGGTGGTTGTTTCACCCCAATTTTTAAAACTAAGAGTAAATTCAATGAGTCTGCTAAGTATAGGTAGAGGAAATAAAAAATGGGTGTTTCAAAACTTTATCCTGATGCATGTTTTTAATTGTTTGTCACTTCTTATAATATTTGTATATTTCTTTTAATTAGCCCTGACGAAGCTCTGCAAAGTGAACCGAAATTTTGGTTAACATTAGTTTCTTTTACTATTTTGTAGTTTTATTGACCACCACCCGGACTATCTTCTTGCCGTATTTCTGAATAAATAAGCAAAAATAAATTGTCAACAGACAAGGCTCGTTTGGAAATTAGAGCAAGAAGGAATTGCCACATTAAATAATATAAACACATCTGTTCTCTGAGGATCAATTCCAATTCAAATTGTTCGTGTGGGAGCCATGTCATACCTATACCGCGTTATATATTTTATAAAAACGATCATGATAATAAAGGACAGTTGCATAGGTTTGCGTAATAGCTGAATCATTCCCCAGTAAGTGCTCTGAATCTTTAAATGGGTTAGTAGATTTCAGATGACAAAGGCAATAAAATATTTCCGATTCTTAACAGCTATGTGGAATTTTAAGGCTTCTATACATTGAAATAGATACAGTATATTTTTGGATAGTAATAATATTCTTTATTTATTGTGGGACTAATCCCATAGAATAATATTACAG
>NW_027113382.1:32559-33405 GCF_000696795.3 Halyomorpha halys
AGGCTTCTATACATTGAAATAGATACAGTATATTTTTGGATAGTAATAATATTCTTTATTTATTGTGGGACTAATCCCATAGAATAATATTACAGGTATTAGCGGTTCAGAGAATAATACAAAATTTTAAAAAATAAAAATGAAATCATAAACCATCTATGTATAATTATAATAATTAATTTGATAAGATAAAAAATATATAGCTATAATTAACAGAATATATAGAGTGAAAACAGAACAAATAAAATAAAACCATATATCATAATGTAACTAACTTCTAATAAAAAAAAAATGAAAAAGAATCAAATACAAGTAAAACAAAACTAAACAAGGGTATAATTATTGATAATATACATATTTACAAGTTTAAAAAAAATAAATAAATATTATCAAGCATACTCTAAGAAATCATAAACCTTAACGATATTATTCCAATAAAATAAAATAAACCTAAAACGAATGAAGTAGCGATGATTATACGAATATATATGCTTATACATTCTTTATAAATATTAAAACATGCAATAATATCTATGTTAAATATTATTTCTCTCTCCATCTATCTGCATCTTATTTGAAACTTTTATTGTTATTCTTTCGGAATTAGATGGACACAAGGTGGTCGAAAATACAGGATTTAATGATTGAAAGGGTATTAGAACAACGAATGAAGGAGGGAATAGAATTCCATAGGAAAGAGAATCAGATAAGGAAATAGGCAATTCGATAGGCAACTACAAATAAGTCTGAAGCCGTTAGCGGGAATTACAGGAATGCACTAAGGATTTATTTTGAAGGATATCAGAGATATTCTTACGAAACTAACTAAAGTTTTTCATGAGCTAT
>NW_027113382.1:33455-37946 GCF_000696795.3 Halyomorpha halys
GCCGTTAGCGGGAATTACAGGAATGCACTAAGGATTTATTTTGAAGGATATCAGAGATATTCTTACGAAACTAACTAAAGTTTTTCATGAGCTATATTGATTTTTATAACAATAATTTTAATAAAGCAATAAAAATCCAACACACATCTCCTGTTACAGATATCTTCAACCTTACTGTACCTCTGGGCCACATTTATAAGTTATCTGTCAGGTTACATGCACCAATGCAATTTTTGTAATGATTAAAAAAATTATTATAAAAATTAATCGCCAATAAACAGATCTTAGGTGATTAAAGTAATTGGGACATAAATAATTAAAATATTTCAATTTATTTATTATAACCTAAATAATTCGTAACAATAAAAATCTTTAGAAGTGAATATCTCCTAAACGAAGAACGGTCGCGACTTCATAGGGATTTTTTTTTCTCGTTATGAGATCCTTAATTCATATTTTCAGTTAGGGTCCAATTATCTTGATAACTTTTGTCACTAGTTTCGGAACATGGAATCCTCACACAAGACTGAAAAGACAGGAAACTGTAGGTCGGTTCCGACTATTACAGCACTTACTAAACAAACGGTAAACTTTATTAGAAAAGACTGATCTACACAATACTAATTTCCTATTTGCAGAAACGGAGTTGTTGTTGTAGTTGGGCTCCACTAAATCTTCGAATTCCTCTCGTATTCAACCCTTACAATCCGAAATCCTTCGTAAAATCCTCAATGCTCCTTACTTTGTCACAAATAAAATCATCCATAAAAACCTTAATGTTCCATATGTAACCGATCTTGCCCGAAACAGATACGAATCCTTCCATGATAAACTTCCTAACCACCCAAACCCACTAGTTACTATCCTTACTTCCTCTTCCATTCCTGACAATCCTCCGAGGTGCCTGAAAAGAAAATGGCCTCCAGACCTTATAATTGTAACTACCAATGGGTAGTTTCTCTATACGCCTATATCATATTATTATGATCTTACATCAAATTTTCTGATGTATTTTTATGTAAATACAGTCGTAAATATCATTAAATAATTTTTTTTTTAAATTCGAGATCTATGATGAATTTTCTATAGTATTTTTAGGAAAATACTGCTTCATTAAACAAACTTAACAACCAATGTAAAGTAAACAAAAAAACATCGATAATTTAGTTTCAATTTATCAGCATCCCTAATTTATTCAACTTCACGAGTTAGTTTAATAAGAAATGTAAAATTTATATTTAATGGGAAATGTATGTTAGATTCCGTAATCTGTAGTTAAATTGAAGGAATTTGCAAAACCCTTTAAAAAAATATTATATCTTGAAAAAGGATTGAAATAGAAATGTGAGGATGGCGGTAAAGTACAAGATCCGGGGAGAAGATAAAGTTAGTTATTTCACACTAATGTTTGATTGTTTCAATGATAACTATTAATAGTCTAAATTGATGAGTCTGCCAAGGATAATAAATATATAATAAGTAGTATTATAAAATAATACTTATTATATAATATATATAATAAGTATAATATATGCCAAGTATATAGGTTTCAAAACTTGATCCTGATGTATGTTTTTAATTGTTTTTCACTTCTTACAATATTTGTAAATTTTTTTAATTAGCCCTGACGAAACTCTGCAAACTGAGGCGTAGACGTTTGTTAACATTAGTTTCTTCTACAATTTCGTAGTTTTATTGACCACCCGGAATATCTTCCTACAATCAACTGCATACCATCAATTATTTTCTTCCATAATAACTGTAGTTATATTTATTGAAATATTTATTTGATATGAAATTATGGTTTAAATATTTCAGCGCTCTAGGATAGACCAGAAAAATTTATGAACAAAAAATAAATTCGGTTCAATTCTATAGTAATACACTTAAAAGAACAGAAATAGTTATTAATAAAAAACATTGGAATTATCACTGGTCACGTTGACCTCAAAAAGTTAATTGGCAAACTACATTACTGTAACATAACACGCCATCATAAATTATTACACGTTAATTTTTTTTTTAATCCCTCATCTCTTGACCATGTACTAATTCTATAAATAAAGAAACAACGTCAGCAAGTGAAGCCTTAGTACATTGGATCTATATCGGGATGTTTCAAATAAATAGCTTGATCCTTGTCCATCGTCATATTTGACTATCCAGGGAGGCAGATAGTATTAGAGCCCAAGAGGAGAAAAAAGACAGTTATTTTACCCCAATTTGTTATTATTTTAATGAAAACTATGTATAATTACTAGTCAAATATTGATGAGTCTGCCGAGTTCAGTTAGGAGGAATAAAAATGGCGCCTGTTTCAAAACGTTAAAAAAAATTAATTTTTCATTCGGAGCTCTATATCTTTAAAACTACCAACCTAGAAAACCTAAGAGAATATCATTTAAAGTAGAGTAAATTTGATCAAATATGAGCCCTAATAGAGCTATTTTTTAGTTCCCGAAATATTTTTTTTTTTTTATTATTTATATAATGTAATTTACAACTGTACAAAATAATACAATAGGTAAATATGTTGTATGTTTCATATACACTTTGAAATCTTGGGAAGGAACCACCCATTGGTGGTAGTTCAAACATTAATTTAAATTAGAAGGTCCCGTGGCCATTTTTTTTTCAGATGCCTCGGAGGATTATCAGGGATAGGATGAAAGATTAAGAATTAATGGGTTAAGGATGGTTAAGGAGTTTGGAATGAAAAGGCGCATATCTGTTTTGGACCAAATCTGCAACGAATGGAATGTTAAGGTCTTTGTGAATGAGTTTATTTGTGACGTAATAAGGAGCATCAAGGATTTAACGTAGGATTTTGGATTGTAATTCCCGGAATATAGCGTTTTTAAAAGCAAATCTGAGAAATCAGAAGTTAGTGAATTTATTTTGAGAAATCTATATCAGAGAAATACAAAAACCGTTTGAGACTTAATTGAGCTACACTGTTCAAAAACAGCCTAGCTCAGAAACCAAAAGATACAAGAAACTGAAATTACATTTTTAGGGCGAGTGAAAATCCCACGAAATGAAAATCCCCACTGGGGCTAGAACAGAGTAGTACCCTGTAGATAAAACCCTTCTCCCCCGTATGTCAGAAATGACCAGGATTTCCCCCTTCCTAAAAAAAAGTTTGAACCCGGCCATGGAGGTTGACTTTTATTTAGTGGTTGCCCCACGGAATGAAAAAATAACCCCCTCACTCTGGTTAAAATAGGACAGCTTCATGTAGACATAAAAATCCTCTTATGTGAGAAATGCCCAGGTAAGGGATAATAAAAAAAAGAGGATTAGGACAAGAGAAATACCGAAGGCAAGATGGATGGATAATGCAAAAAGAGGATTTAAGAAAAAATAGAATAACTATCAGGTGTGCAGTCAACAGGGATGAATGGGCAAAGACGATCGAGAAGGCCAAAGACGTTGTGCCAAGAATGAAGGAATGTATGAATTGGACTTTGGCCTGGGTTTGAGTCCCACTGTTGTATATTATTTACTCTGTTATGATAGTTGTGGATCTAATCTAGATTATAGTACCCTGGGCGAACCCATGCTCTGCTGACATCACCTCCTTTTATAACTGTTGACGAAGAGACACTACTTCCGAACTCAAAACCCATCCTGAATTTTACAAAAGTTTCAGTTTAGGGTCGTACCGATATTCTTTTTCCGTTCTCCTTGATCGAATTAAAGATAAGGCTTGATGATTATCTTCCTCCAATATCGTTACTAACCTCCAAATAAACCGACCCCGGAATTCCATCGGATAAGGAGCAGACAGAGGTCGACTCCTGAGCGAGCAGCTGTTCGATATATCGACCCGCACCTCGCCACCAGAGGGCAGTGCTAGGCCGCTATTCCAGAGGAAGAGATCTCGTGATGAGTTGATGAAACAGGTCTCGCTGGGTCCTAGGCCTCCCATCGTCGTACACCACTGCTGGTCAGTATGGCACCGTGCCGTCTGTGTATACATACAAATTATTTATACATAAAATTTTTCAAAAAAAGTTTGTGTGCAAAGTTTAATAGAAAAAAATCCTTAATTTTGTCCTATATATACAGATAAGGATTTATGGGACAGAATATAGGTTAAAAACAAATATCAACTTTATTTCTCCATAAGAAAAGTCCCTTTTTGCTAGTTTTGCTGTGCTTGTACTGTCACTATGAGGGCAAACAAATTTTTTTTAATAAAAATCCATATTTAAGGGTTTTTCTTGTAGTCTCTTTCAGAAGGCAATTTTTTTTTTGTAATTTTAATACATTAAAACACGATTAATATCTTTCACTATATATTTTTTTTATATTCTACATTCGAAAAATAATTTATATAATATTATCTCACAGTGATATAATACAAGATCAATATTCAAATAATTTACACCAAGAAAACTATATATTTTTCTATGAAGAAATAAATTTGATATTAGTTTTTCACACCCCTAGAAACCCTTAGATATAGATTTTCGTACAATTAAAAAA
>NW_027113382.1:38406-38863 GCF_000696795.3 Halyomorpha halys
ATTATTCATTTTTTTTCTTCTATTATTAAGCTATTTGTTAATTCATGAACGAACCGTTGATAAATGAACATCGTATCTATGACAATTTCACCTATTAGTTTCAAAGTTTAGCTAATTTTTTAACAATTCCGCTCATTAAGTATTAGTTGCTTGCATTCTAGCCAACATCATGTCACGGTGGGCTATGTATACATGTATAGAACATACTTGGTATAAATAGATGTGTGTGTGAAACCACATCCATCATAATTATCTTATATTCATCTTTGCATTCCCATTCAACGCTTCAAGGTAATTTCCCACATACCTTGCATTTATATGTCAATATTACGTCATTTTAAGGATTAACAATAAAATGCAAGATTCCTGAACAATTACTTAACCAGAGAACACTAATTTTATTAATTCAAAATAAATGTGGATAAAAGAAAATGTATGGTTAGCAGTTGAAACGGAA
>NW_027113382.1:38938-39447 GCF_000696795.3 Halyomorpha halys
ATAGAATGGTAAATAGGCATGGAAATATATTTGTAGCCTAGTAAAAAATAGGCAAATGTCCTAATGTTTATTTTATTCGTTTTGAGTAAAATCGGTTTCAGCCGTTTTTTATATTATTTTAGATTTGATATCGGCCCTTTGAAAAAGTCTTCAACTTAAATTTTGTAAGATTTCTCACATTGCCCTTGATTTCATTTATTACTCCCACGTTTTCGAATTAACAAACAGTGTAAACACAGAATTCGTATATTTGGTCTTTTGGTTCTTTTATAACAGTTACATATAGAACACTATTCAAAAATCAGGCTTGCCTAACTGCATTCCTCTGCTACACACAGCATACTAAGGCTAGTTAGATAATTGCTTATTACTCATATATTACATCAGAAAAGAAATTGAATATGAAAATTCATAATAGATGATAATCATTTTTTTGATGATGATAATTGATATAATGATTTGTTTTCTTATTGTTTCAGTTCTGGAAATTTTTTATAATTTTATTTTTT
>NW_027113382.1:39497-40342 GCF_000696795.3 Halyomorpha halys
AAAATGTATGGTTAGCAGTTGAAACGGAACGAATTTCGATATACAAACAGGTTGATAGGTTTAAGTATTTAAGGTATACGGTAACTAGAAAAAGTAAAATTAATGAGAAAATAAACACAAGTTTAAAAGCACGAAATGCTTTTTATTTTCCAATTTTGAAAAAACGTAAAAGGAGGAATTTACAAAACAATTATCCCTCCCATTGTTCATTATGAAGGTTAAACATGACATCTTAGAATAAGGGAACAATAGTACCTTAAGGTTTTCGAAAATAAAATATTCAGACCGAAAAAAGATGAATTAACAGTAGAATTTAGAAGGCTACACAACGTTGAATTGAAGGACTGCACCCGGTCAATAGCATTGCGATGATTAAGATGGGCGTGTAATGTTGTAGGACTTAGTAACGGTCCGAAAATGTTAATAAATTCTGAACCGACCAGTAAATGTCCCGAGAATTGACCGAAACGTAGATGGGAAGATTGTTTTAGTAGATTTGGGCTTGAAGAGGCGTCACTAGATAGCTGTATGTAGAGAACGATTGGTCAGCATAGAACCTTCAGGTTCTCTAAGCCTTTACTGCCTCTCTATTGTATAAAAAGGTTTATAGTGATCATCGTGTAATATTTTATTTTTCATATAAAGTGCAATAATAAAAATATTTGAAAAATTATACAATCTGAATTACAGAACAAAATTAAATTACAGTTATACAATTTGAACAATGAGAAGGTGAAGATCAGGAAAATATAAAAATAAATACAATGTGATAAAAAAAATTAAGGAAATATGTTTCAAAATTAATTCAGATAAAATACAATATATAAGAACAAGACACAAAAAAT
>NW_027113382.1:40803-43071 GCF_000696795.3 Halyomorpha halys
ACCCGGTAAATAGCATTGCGATGATTAAGATGGGCGTGTAATGTTGTAGGACTTAGTAACGGTCCGAAAATGTAAATAAATTCTGAACCGACCAGTAAATGTCCCGAGAATAGACCGAAACGTAGATGGGAAGATTGTTTTAGTAGATTTGGGTTTGAAGAGGCGTCACTAGATAGCTGTATGTAGAGAACGATTGGTCAGCATAGAACCTTCAGGTTCTCTAAGCCTTTACTGCCTCTCTATTATATAAAAAGGTTTATAGTGATCATCGTGTAATATTTTATTTTTCATATAGAGTGCAATAATAAAAATATTTGAAAAATTATACAATCTGAATTACAGAACAAAATTAAATTACAGTTATACAATTTGAGCAATGAGAAGGTGAAGATCAGGAAAATGTAAAAATAAATACAATGTGATAAAAAAAATTAAGGAAATATGTTTCAAAATTAATTCAGATAAAATACAATATATAAGAACAAGACACAAAAAATTTTAGGATACAATGTTTAAGCGCAATGTAAGATGAGGGAAAGCTTATTTAATAAAGATAAACGAATACCAATCTTAGCAGAGCTGAGGTGCTGACTAGTTTCCACCTGATTCACTGACATGATCTCCAAAAACACCTTCATTGTATAGGTGTTGATGACTCACCGATTTGCTTTCTATGCAACATGGGTGACATGGATGGCGATCATATCTTAACGTGTATAAGCCTAAGGAATACACAACAAAATTGCAAAATCAACTCAAAGCCATAGTCAACTTATATGGGAAAATGGCTTGATAACCTATTTTCCAGTGGATAAGGAAAAAAAATATTAGCAGAAACGGCAACAATGTCGGTGATATGTATTGAAAATATATTTGAGCAGGCAGAGATTTTATTAGAGATTGAGCAAGTATTTATAGTTTACGGTAACTTGGAAAAACGAAATAAAGGCGATATTACAAGGAAATTGTTATTTTTCAATTTTGAATTTGGTTATCGCATGCCTTCTGTCCAGAAACTTTAATGTTAGAATTTACAAAACTATTATCATTCCTTCTGTTTAATAAGGAAATGCAATGGCCAGATGTTTCACTCAAGTAGAGTAATTGTGGCTTTACAGCATTTACTCAGCCTCCACTGGCTCTTTACCAATGATTCGAACGGCCCTGCTCTATTCATCCGTAGAGGATAGAGTGGGCTAGGCGATCCTCAGGTCGAGATTGTAAATATGACATATAATTTATTTTATTTTGTTTGAT
The DNA here is from genome assembly GCF_000696795.3 of Halyomorpha halys. NCBI lineage: Eukaryota > Metazoa > Arthropoda > Insecta > Hemiptera > Pentatomidae > Halyomorpha > Halyomorpha halys. Next base: position 42,061 of record NW_027113382.1, read on the forward strand.
TATGTTCATTTTTTTTATTTATTTTTCTGTTTATATACATTTGGAGATTTTGTTTATTTTTATTTTTTACTTATTTTATTTTTGTGGTAAGGTACGATATTATTAACTCCAAGGACTCCGGTTCGAATTCGGATGTGCAGAAAAGGGTTTTTGTTATAATGTAGCCGTGAGTGAACCCTGTGGGTTTTGGAGCCCTCCTGGGATCCACCCAACCTGATAAATTGGGTCGGGCGTGATTCTAACCAAATCACCTCCTTACACTACCGTTGGTATAGTGACGAAACTTCCTTACAAAGTACTGCACCCTTGATCCTTCATGGGTTGTAAAGGTGCAGATTTTTATTTTATATTACTTATTATTATTTTTTTTTTAATTTTTAGTGTGAATGTGTTTAATTACCGCTATTACTCATTTCCCAAGTTTGTGGCTTCTTCCATTGAAGGAAGAAAAAAAAAAAGAAAAACTAAGATATGAACAAAATGACTACTAGTATTGAACCGTTGATAAATGAACATCGTATCTATGACAATTTCACCTATTTCAACTATAGCTAATTTTTGCACAATTCTGCTCATTAAGTATTAGTTGCTTGCATTCTAGCTAACATCATGTCACGGTGGGCTATGTATAATCGTATGTATGGACATATATGTATAGAATATACTTGGTATAAATAGATGTGTGTGTGAACCACATCCATCGTAATTTTCTTATATTTATCTTTGCATTCCCATTCAACGTTTCAAGGTAATTTCCCATATACCTTGCATTTATATGTCAATATTACGTCATTTTAAGGATTAACAATAAAATGCAAGATTCCTGAACAATTACTTAACCAGAGAGCACTACGTTTATAAATTCGAAATAAATGTGGATAAAACAAAATTTATGGTTAGCAGTTGAAACGGAAGGAATTTCGATATAGGAGGAAATACGTTTGTACAGGTTGATAAGTTTAAGTATTTAAGGTATACGGTAACTAGAAAAAGTAAAATTAATGAGAAAAT
>NW_027113382.1:43121-44184 GCF_000696795.3 Halyomorpha halys
CGGGCGTGATTCTAACCAAATCACCTCCTTACACTACCGTTGGTATAGTGACGAAACTTCCTTACAAAGTACTGCACCCTTGATCCTTCATGGGTAGTAAAGGTGCAGATTTTTATTTTATATTACTTATTATTATTTTTTTTTTTATTTTTAGTGTGAATGTGTTTAATTACCGCTATTACTCATTGTCCAAGTTTGTGGCTCCTTCCATTGAAGGAAGAAAATTTTGAAAAAAAAAAAAAAAAAAAAAAGTAAAACTAAGATATGAACAAAAATGACTGTTATCAGAGAGTATTTATTGAGTAGGGCCAACCAAACTCTATATCTAAGACATTTTTACACCCTTGATTTTTTTTTTTTCAATTTTTCAAAGTTGTTCCACACTTATATTTGTTTGCGTATTTGTTTTTTGTTTTTTTTCTACTCTAGGTAATGTCTCAATATTCAAACTTCATAAATTAAATACAATATTATTTATAAGAAACACAATATTGTTTGTTTGTATCCGTAAGCACTTTTCTAGGATGGTTATCCGTAATCATATAGAATAGCAATTTTTAAAAATTTAATATAATCAAGAGAGAGAGAGAGAGAGAAGAATTTTATTCAAAAACAACAAAGTTATGCTGCCCAACTTCATTGTGTTGCTTGCTACCCACTCAGCATAGTTATTCAAATCTAATCAGATATTTTTTTTTAAATCTTACAAAATGTAGACATAACATGTAAACAATATACAATAATAGTAGTGTATGACTTTATTTTTTTTCATCGCTTTGGTTCTTTTATCTTTTTCATTTTTATATTTTTCTTCTTTCTATAATTTTTTTATTTTTGTTAATCTCTTTCTTTTCTTTTTTTTTTTATCATTTTTTTTCCTTATTCTCTTTTCCAACCCAATTTAATTTTCCTCTTTTTTTCCTTATTTTTCTCCGCTTTAACATAATTAGAACTCACCTGAAATACAAAATACAAATAATATACATTATAAATAATTAAGAATATAAACACGTAATATATATGTCACATAAATAATAAAAATAATTGATAAAAGTAGTGTTAC
>NW_027113382.1:45362-47179 GCF_000696795.3 Halyomorpha halys
GAAAAATCAACAAATAAAAATAAAATAATATTAAATAAAAACTTTACACGATAATTGATTGAAAAAAAAAATCGATTCTATGAAGTGGTCCTTTCCGTCAATCGATTTTATTGAAAAATTTGCTGTCACATTTCAGGCATATATTAGGTTAGTGCATATGAAATGTCGGATTTTTATGAGAACTCGCTTCAATACACTTTTCCCAGCGAAACTTTAAAGCATACATGCCTGTATTTAAAAAATTCTGATCTTTAGAATCAACAAATCCAGATATGGAATTTCTCAGTTCATTTTCATTTTTATACTGTTTAGCCCGTAAAAACAAATCCAAATGTTTAAAAAAATTATAGTCGGTTGGCGAGGGATCCGATGAATAGGCTGGCTGCAGCAAAACTTAATATTTCATTTCATTTAATTTCCCAATCGTTCTCTGCGATGTATGAGGTCGTTTTGGATCTTCCTCGCGATTCGTTCTGTAGTGAAAAATCACCTGACAGAAATTTTTACAACCAACGCTGCATTTTTCAATCTTCAACAGTATTCTCCCCAAACGCCTGGTTTATACTGCGTTCAGCTTTTGCAGCATTACCACCAAGTTTATACTCATACGAAAAAAATTACACGAATATCGGCGGAATTCATATCGGTATTCATAACAAAGAGGAACACTTCTGAAAAAATCACTTTTGTTTAAATGTGACCCTGGCGATGGACAGTACGCCTGTGAACGAGGTTATGGCAAAAACAAAAGCAGGACGAAAACAGGAAGAGAAATATTTACATGTAAAAATAAATCCGACATTTCATATGGATTAACCTAATTAATAGTATTTCATAAACTAAATATTTTTAAAAATATGAAGAAATCAACATTTTGTGAATATATTTTGGCAACTAATAAATAAAAATTACTACTGCTACGAAGACAAACGTTATAATTATATATAGTAGTATATTCAACTAGCTTTAATTCAAGTTTTGGCAGATATCTGTACGTCTCAAAATTTTATAGCATATTATTGAGAGTAGAGTTTATTTTCTAAAGTATGATCCTTATAGACTTCTGTAAATATCCGTACAACTTGAGATATAGTTTTTCATTAACCAAACGTTCTGTCCGAACAACTTGAAATAACCATCTTGTTAAATTATATTTGCAAATATGATAAAAACTACTACTCCTACGAAGATAATCGTCTTAAACTACTTTATAGTATTTTGAGCTCGCTTTAATTTGAGTGCTTATAATTGAACGTCTCATAGTTCCTGAGATTATGGTTTCTTATTATAAATTTACCAACTCCTGATTTTCAGTTTATATTTAATGAAATGTTGCTTTTTAAAAAATCTGTGTCGAGATCTGAAAGAAAATAGCTCTAATAGAGATCACATTTTACCAAATTTACTATACTTTAAATGGCGTTCTTATAGGTTTCCTAGTGTTGTTGGTACTTTCAAAGATAGGGAGGGAGCTACCAATGAAATGTTTTTTTTTAAATTTTGAAACAGCCGCCGTTTTTTTATGCCCCCTAACTATACTTGGCAGACTCATCAATTTTGACTGGTAATTATACATAGTTTTAATTAAAGTAATAAAAAATTGGGGTAAAATAACTGACTTTCTTCTTGGGGGTGTCTCTAGGGATCTCGAAGAAAATTTTTTTTTTTTTTAATAATTTATTTATTGATATTTACAACTGTATACATATATACACATCAAGTAAATTTGCTGTAAGTGATATTATGACATGATACAAACATGTGGAGAATCTATCCATTGATAGTACTCCAAAAACATTTCTAAAGGAGAAGATCTC
>NW_027113382.1:47229-48255 GCF_000696795.3 Halyomorpha halys
ACCTAATATAAAATGTTTGAAATTCTTTAATTTAATTTGACTTATCTTTGGCTCAGTATATTTAATCGATTGGGATAGCTAGCTGCTCGAACGTTCATTACTGATTGATCAGTAATTGCGTTATCTATCTTCAAACTCCATTAACTCAGATAATTGAAGTTATTATCTGAGAGCAAGAGCGATATTTTATTTAACTAATTCTAATTATATATAACATTGAACAATAAACTGAAATTAATGTAATAAAAAATAAGCAAAAACAAACGCAGAGTCGATCAACGAGATATGTAAAATAAGAGGAGTCATTGACCGTAATTGCTCGACAGTAAGCATCTAGCCCGATTTTATCAGAGTTCCCATGAAACTTGAAGGAATAAATTATAAATTGAAATTAATCTTTATTAATTTATCTACCAAATTTTGGTACTTGTCCTATTTTATTAATTTCAATATCCAAAAGTTATTCAAAAATTGATTATTTTGTTTTGTAAAAACAATTAAATTTAGAACATCTTACAGACCAATTGAAATAATTATTTTAATAAAAACTTTTATCCAATTTAATTTTTAAAACAATATATATTTCTTTATAAGTCCATCGTTTCGGCCAATTTGGCCATCCTCAAGGACAATCCTAAATACAAATTTTAGCCAAATCAATTTTAAAAAACTTTTTGTAGACTATTCTGCCTAGGTCTATAATTTCAGTCAAAATTACCCTGTTTTTTCGATTTTTCACATTAGCATAAAATCTTTTAATTACAGTCAACTTACACAATAATAGATTATCTGAAAGCTGTGATAAAGCTCCCTTACTATGTGTTTCATCCCCAGACATCTATGGATTGTAGTGGTACAGATTTAGTTTTATTAAAAATAATGTTGTTTATTTATTCTTTTTATATCATTTATTTATTCTGCGAATAAATGCATAATAATAATATTACAAAAAAATTAATAAACAAAAATTGGGTTATAGTTACTTGTAGTGGAGAAGAAAAATCAACAAATAAAAATAAAATAATA
>NW_027113382.1:48305-49924 GCF_000696795.3 Halyomorpha halys
GTTACTTGTAGTGGAGAAGAAAAATCAACAAATAAAAATAAAATAATAAAAATGAAATAATATTAAATAAAAACATTACACAATAATTGATCGAGAAAAGAAAATCGATTCTATGTAGTGGTCCTTTCCGTCGATCGATTTTATTGAAAAATTTGCTGTCACATTTCAGGCATATATTAGGTTAGTGCAAATGAAATGTCGGATTTTTATGAGAATATATAAAACTGCATATCTTTTTTCACAAGCTATTTATTTAATAAAAATGTATTCCATTCGCTTCAATACACTTTTCCCAGCGAAACTTTAAAGCATAGATGCCTGTATTAAAAAAATTCTGATCTTTAGAATCAATAAATTCAGATATGGAATTTCTCAGGCTGTTTTCATTTTTATACTGTTTAGCCCGTAAAAACAAATCCGAATGTTAAAAAAAATGATAGTCAGTTGCCGAGAGATCCTGTGAATAGGCTGCTGCAGAACTTAATATTTCATTTAATTTAATTTCCCAATCGTACTCTGCGATGTATGCGGTCGTTATGGATCTTCCTCGCGATTCGTTCTGTAGTGAAAAATCACCTGACCGAAATTTTTACAACCAACGCTGCATTTTTCAATCTTCAACAGTATTCTCCCCAAACGCCTGGTTTATACTGCGTTCAGCTTTTGCAGCATTATTACCAAGTTTATACCTATACGAAAAAAATTACACGAATATCGGCGGAATTCATATCGGTACAAGATTCATAACAAAGAGGAACACTTCTGAGAAAATCACTTTTGTTTAAATGTGACCCTGGCAATGGATAGTACGACTGTGGACGAGGTTATGCCAAAAACAAAAGCATGACGAAAACAGGAAGAGAAATATTTACATGTAAAAAAAAATCCGACATTTCATATGGATTAACCTAATTAATAGTATTTCATAAACTAAATATTTTTAAAAACATGAAGAAATCAACATTTTGTGAATATATTTTGGCAACTAATAAATAAAAATGATTACTGCTACGAAGACAAACGTTATAATTATATATAGTAGTATATTCAACTAGCTTTAATTCAAGTTTTGGCAGATATCTGTACGTCTCAAAATTTTATTTGTTAATTGTTTAATTGTTTTAATTGTTTTTTAGTTGATTAATTGTTATTTACAACTGTAAACACATATATACAAATATGGGAAATGATGGAGTACTAAGGTAGGAAGGAATAAAGGTAAGTGAAAGAAAGGAAAGATAATAAATGAATCATAAAAGAATAACATGATTCTGCGCGTTCCCGACTAGCCTTGACAATTTTAGTATTACTCAGTGATGCGCTGTAACGCAGGTCAGTTTTTGAAGTTTACTCTTGCTTTTGTTCCGACTTTTATTTATTTTCTTTGATAATTTTTCGTTCACTTTCTTTCTGTTTCGCTTCGTCTACTTAGTTGGATCGAAATTATCCCTTGATAAGTGAATCCGAAGATTCGATGCTGATGTAAAGAATCGTCCTTTACATACATCAGTCCAGTGACACCCCTCCAAACCTAAATCTACTAATTCAGTTTTAACGCAATCCTCCCATCTACGTTTCGTTCTATTCCAACAAATCCCATCAAATCACCTTTACCCTTC
>NW_027113382.1:49974-50562 GCF_000696795.3 Halyomorpha halys
GGTAGTGAAGGAGAAGCCAGGTTAGAAACAAGTGGATTTGGGTGGTTGGGAAGTTTATTATGGAAGGATTGGTATCTGGTTCTGGCCAAATCGGCCAAATAGGTCGAAACGTTGGCAGAAAATAAATAAATAGTTATCACAATTATCTTCTTCCTTCTTGACGCTGCTCTGATCTTAAAATATTATCTTTTTTTTTATTCCTTGAAACATTCCTTTTTCCTTATTATTTTGGAAAATTTACCTTACTAAATAACGCTTATGTGATATTTTGATTACAATAACCTATCTCTAACAAAACGTTTAGTCAGAATCGTTATTGCTTTGTTTTGTTTTTAATCTTATCATTGTAGTCACAGACGCGTGCTTTTTAGTATCGGAACTATTTGGTGACTCAACAAAATAGTTTCCAACGCTGACTTACCGTTTTAAGTGATCTTATTAGGAACATACCGAAACGATAAGATATTCAGCAATGGGAACATGATTTAGTGGTAATAACAAATATGGGAAATGATGGAGTACTAAGGTAGGAAGGAATAAAGGTAAGTGAAAAAAAGGAAAGATAATAAATGAATCATAAAAGAATAA
>NW_027113382.1:52501-53950 GCF_000696795.3 Halyomorpha halys
CCACGAGACCAGCTAATGTAAAATGTCATTAGAGTGCTACCAATGGGTAGTTTCTCTACACGCCTGTAACACTCCAATTTAACTTAGATCAGATTTACTGAATGTATAATAATGTACGGTTGTAAATAGCAATAAATAAATATTTAAAAAAAACAAAAACGTTTCGTTCTACACCTAAGAGGTTTACCCGTCGGTTCATTGTTTATTTACATTTAGGAATCCGTTCGTTAGTAAGTCCCCCCACCGGCCCATCTTATTCGCCGCAATGCTATAACTTAAATTATATTTACCAGATGCAGTTTCCTCAGTTCAGCGTTGTGTAGCCTTCTAAATTCTCCGGTTAACTCATCCTTTATCGGTTCAAATATTATACCTAATACTTTATTTTGGAACCCATTAAGGTGCTGTTCTTCCTTTACTATAAGAGGGCTGTAAAGAACAGTGGGAAGGATAATAGTTTTCTAAATTCTAACTTTTCTAAGTTTTTTGGCAGAAAGTGCGAGTTAAGCTATTTAGAAACTTAAGAATAACAAGCGCTTCACGCCTTTAACCTCGCTTTTATTTCCTCATCAATTTCTTTTTTTCAAGATACCGTAGAACCTGAATACTATAACCTATCTACCAGTTCAAATGTATTTCCTCCTGTATCTGTATCACCGAAAGTCCCCCCGTTTCTTCTGCTAACCATGTATTTTGTATCATCTATATTCTTTTCGAGACCTTGTCGCTTACTAGAGTTTATCAACGTTAAAGATAAATTTCACACCATTTTTGTGATTCCAGGCGCTATTTAAATATTGATAGATTAAAGTATCTTGAAGTCTACTCTTACCGTTATTAGCAAACAATTCAAAAATGATATAGGACCGTCGCTCCTGGGGGGTCTAAGTTGGGCGGGTCCGGCCTGGAAGAAGGGTCTTTTTTGTGTTATGATCTCCTCTTGTGAGATTATGACATGTTGTACATCGACCAACCTACTCGCTATGATTGTCTGTTTGAAAAATCAGATAAGTAAGGCTACCATGGAGGGCGGGAGACTAGAGTTTTATGTTTTTCAATTTCAGGCGCTTTTTAAATATTGTTCGATTTAATTATCTTAAAGTTTCCTCTTCCCGTTTTAAGCTAATATTTCAAAAGTAATATAGGACCATCGCTCCCCAGGGGTCTTAGCGGGGCGGGTCCGGTGGGGAAGGATTGCCTTTTTAGGTTAGGAATAGATTTTCTCGCCGTTTTCTAATTTCAGGCGCTTTTTAAATATTGCTCGATTAAACTTAATCTTAAAATGTTTTCACAGCTGACATTCCAACCCATCCTAACACAATCCTCACCAACTATGCAAAAGACACATGTCTATTGTCAGTGAACAATGATCCTTACATTGTATCCCAAACCCTCCAATCCCACATCAACACCCTTGAAGAATGGTGCCAAAACTGGAGGATTAAAATT
>NW_027113382.1:54000-54882 GCF_000696795.3 Halyomorpha halys
GTTTCTCTACACGCCTGTAACACTCCAATTTAACTTATATCAGATTTACTGAATGTATTATAATGTACAGTTGTAAATAGCAATAAATAAATATTATAAAAAAAAAAATCGTTTCGTCTACACCTAAGAGGTTTACCCGTCGGTTCATTGTTTATTTACATTTAGGAATCCGTTCGTTAGTAAGTCCCCCCACAGGCCCATCTTATTCGCCGCAATGCTATAACTTAAATTATATTTACCAGATGCAGTTTCCTCAGTTCAGCGTTGTGCAGCCTTCTAAATTCTCCGGTTAACTCATCCTTTACCGGTTCAAATATTATACCTAATACTTTATTTTGGAACCCATTAAGGTGCTGTTCTTCCTTTAGTGTAAGAGGGCTGTAAAGAACAGTGGGAAGGATAATAGTTTTTTAAATTCTAACTTTTAAATTTTTTGGCAGAAAGTGAGAGTTGAGCTATTTAGAAACCTAAGAATAACAAGCGCTTCACGCCTTTAACCTCGCTTTTATTTCCTCATCAATTTCTTTTTTTCAAGATACCGTAGAACCTGAATACTGTAACCTATCTACCAGTTCAAACGTATTTCCTCCTATATCTGTATCACCGAAAGTGCCCCCGTTTCTACTGCTAACCATGTATTTTGTATCATTTTTTTCGAGACCTTGTCGCTTACTAGAGTTTATCAACGTTAAGGATAAATTTCACACCGTTTTCCGATTCCAGGCGCTATTTAAATATGACCATTGACCAACCTACTCGCTATAATTGTCTGTTTGAAAAATCAGATAAGTAAGGCTACCATGGAGGGCGGGAGTGGAGGGTTTGATGCCGTTTTTCAATTTCAGGCGCTTTTTAAATATTGCTCGATTTAACTATCTTAAA
>NW_027113382.1:55567-62786 GCF_000696795.3 Halyomorpha halys
TTTCCTTTTCCTCACCCAAGAATACCAAATATCAGCATTTCTAAGCAACTTTACCATCTAAAGTTAAACCCTCTTCGGTAAGAATTACATTTTAATAACGCATTCTAGTGCTAGAATAAATAAGATAGGTGATAAAGAATCGCCTTGTTTTAAACCCCACCGAAACTCGAATTTCTCTGAATAATGACCTAACTTTATCAAACTTTTCGGTCATGCACATCCGTACTACATTTACTTACTTCTTTGGTATTTCCTCTTCCATCAAAATATTATACAGCTTCTGGCAGTCAATAGAATCGTAAGCCTTTTGGAAATCTACATAAAGCTGATGAACTACCCCGTTCTATTCCAATTTTTTCAGTAATATTTGACGAAATGGAAAAAAATTGATCAATAGTTGAACGAAATTATTCTTTACTTCTTACGGTCATTCGCCACTTTTCAATAACATTATCTTCTCTGTTTCGATCTATTTTTTTTTATTTAAACAGTGAAGCACGTCCTTCATGCACGAATGCATGAATTTTTTTTTAGCAATATCTTATCTTATATAAACGCCTAAGGCCGTAAACGTATGTGGCCATACCACAGTCGAATCGAACACACATAGGCAAATATTTGCTTCTAATGTTTGCACCCACCCGCTTCCAATTCTTTTAGCCGTGGGTACACTTGCCCCCAGCAACGTCTAATGTTTCAAGGGCGGTCTCTGACTAGTGTGGTTGGTATAACCTTGACAATGATCGTCTAATGTTGAAGGTTTGACAAAGGTAAATGGAGAGGCCTGTGTAACGAGGGTGATAAAATCATCTCTAAGAAAGCCTTAATATTGCATGTTCTCAGAGGTAGAAGGTATGTTCATTCATGGTAGAAGGTATGTTCATTCATGGTAGAAAGTATGTCAGGGTGAGACAGCCCATGGCCAGAGAGATGCTGTAACCCTATTCACCTTATAATCAAAAACGACGCTGAGGGGTGGGGATTAGGCCACGCCCCTTAAAGGCAACTTTACGTTGAAGTTAATTGGGATTACGCACATTAATGAAATTATCTGTAAAACTATTCATTTGATCTCAAATGTGAAGATAATAGAAATTGTAGTAAATATCATTTACAATAATTTGGTATATCCATTATGAAAATCCATCAAGTCACTCTCGAGAAATTCTTAATTCTGTCTCTGTTCTGGTCCGACTCGATTCAATGTTAATATTGAGGATCCCAAAATATATTAACTGTTCTAAAAAGCAAAGAGTGAATATAAACTTGAATTAATGTGGTCAATGTTTCAATTAATGTTTTCTAGGAATATTTAATAAAACATTAATTTCTTTAAAGGAAAACGTTAAAATATAAAGTGTGATACAAATAAATATATGTTTATGATACAAAGGAGAAAGTAGTTTGTTATAAAAAAAAAAAAAAAAAAAAAAAAGGATACGAAACAGTAAACATTATTTTTTGAAATATTTAATGTTTACAACAAAAATGTGACTGATAATTAACAGTAATTCAAAAAACCAGTATCCATAACAAAATGTGAGCAATGTTTAAATAACTCTTAACTTTTTTTTTAATCTCCCTGCCTAGCCATTTCTGACTTACGGAGTATGGCCGCAACTGCCAACTCTTAAATGTCAAATTTGGCGTAACGGATGTCACGTCTACAAAAGGAATAGACTTCGCCTTTGGTCGTCACTCAACTTGAAGGTGTCCCCCCCTCCATTATACTCCTTCCTCTAAAACCATGACAGAGAGCGAGCTTAGGTGAGGGGTAACCAGAGGGCACCAGTCTTTCCAAGTTAGCACAACGCTGGAGGGAACCAGTCTTCAGACATTGTTAAGGAAAATGTTACGCTAGCAGACTAGCAGGTAACAAACCAAAAGGAAATCAGTCCTTGTGATTGTGGGTGTAAGGAAAGATGTCAAACTAACTCCCAAAAATGCTTGTTAACCAAATAGAGACATCCCTGTAGAGCTCTGAAGGGGCTCAAAGGGAACATATATGCTTTTTTGTTTTATTCATTTATTTTTATTTTCAAAGCCCTCATTTGAAATTATTCTTTGGTATTTAACATATGCAGTGTTGCGGGATTTTGTTTTTCACAGAAACCTTAGGTTACATTTTAAAACATGAATGTAGTGGTTGAGGGTTTGAGTTTTATATCTAGAGTGCTGCTATGTGATATTTGATGATGATAGGGCACACCAATGGTATGTATTAATGAACTTAAAAACTAGACCTAAATCTGTGAGTATTTACAGATGACCACTGCTCAAGTGGCTATAATGCTGCCCGTTGCTGGTTGCAATGTCCGGAATAGAGGGTTTTAGCGAGTCCAGGAATTTAATATATCTCCTCCTGATGAAGTCCGGCAGCGTTGGATCATCCAATAGTTTGTGAAGAGCCAGTGGTTTCTCCTTCTTCCATGCTGTAACCCAAGCGATGTTCCACAGCATAGAATTTGGAAGTTTTGTAGATGGATCTGTGTACCATCGGTGGGGTGGGTGCCAAGGGAGCGCCGTAGAGAAGCACTGGAACTTTTTAACAAAGTTTGGAACTTTTTAACAAAGTTTGGAACAAATTTTATAAATTTGTAATTTTAACCGGAGGGAAAGGGGAGATGGTGTAGCCGTTAGGATTTCTTCCTGACCGTTTTCGTTTTCAGATGTAGACGGGTACAAAACTTTAGATGGACAAATGCAGTACAAAACTCCTCTAAGCTTTTCTTGAGGGGACCTTGTATACATATCCTCGAAAACATTGACGTCAAAGGAGGGCAGCTGCCCCTCTTCTGAAGTTAAAAAATTGTTAATTTAATAAAAATTAAAGATTTTTTTAAGCAAATACTAATTGTAATAACTAATACGGTGCGGTCAGCAGAAAATAAACAAAAAATTATTTATTGGTACCGACGTTTCGGCCTGATTTTCAGGTCTTCATCAGGGCTATAATACAAAAAGAGATAACAATCACCATTCAGAGGATCATAAAAATAAATAATAGACTGACAAATTTAGATTAGTAGTATACGAATATTGCTCTATCTTTATGGGTTAAGGTGGAATAAATTGATAAAATGTAATTATAATAAACAATATTATAAGTAATAATAGGTATAATTGACATTTGCGATACAGGGATAGCGAAGCAGACTCGAACAGATGCCCTAAACCGACCCTGCAGACCAAAGGCGGGAGTGTTATGTTGGCAGGGGTGGCCGTCGCTTCTAGCTGCCAGATCGTCCTCCCAATCTTCGGGGTCCTCTTTCTGGTCGTTGGAACAGTCTTGACTTGTGAGTTATATCCTATATATTTATTTCATTTGTGTATATATTATAGTGCTTGTTTTATCATTGGCGTCAATCATGTTCATATTGCTCCTGTGCTTTAATTGTAGCACTGACTAAAGAAAGCTTTATTTTCATTTTGTATTTGACGTCTACGGGAACTTCACCTAACAAGAAAAAAAATAAATCAGCCAAACCTAACAACCACTTGAAAAGTCAACCAAAAATCGCAGTAAGACCACTGCAGTCACAACAGGGAAAATTACTTTACCATCCACTTCTACCAGCAACAATATTGTTGCCACTATCAATGAACCAGGCGAGACTTTGAAGCCTATTACTTTCTCAGAACCGGAGCCACTACCTATTTATGTCACGAATATCGAAAATTTCGTTTCCTTTGGTAGGAGAACAGTCGGACAGACGAATTTCCATTGCTTTTCAAGAGTGAAAGATATAAAAATCAATACTACCATGAAGGAACATTATAAAACTTTAATAAATTATTCTAATTCAAAAAATACAACTTTCATTGCTACCAACTTCACTATGGAAAAGCATGCAGAGTGACCACTCTTAAGACCTTAAGAGGCTTACATTCAACTACCCTCACAAGTGAAATAAAAAGTGGCCTAGAGGAAATAGGACATAACGTCCGAAATATTTCTTGCGTAATACGTAATCATCTACCTTTAAAAGTTAAATTACCCCCGGAGCATCCACATCCAGCTCCTTCTCATCCTACTCTTCAAGTAAACAACCCACCCCTATTACCGGTTAAAATAGATCCTGTACCCTATACCTCACGACTGGTTCATCCAACACCCAGCGCTCCGATTCATATAAGCATCAGTACACATAAGTATCAGACCAGCTGAGCTCTGGATCGTCGTGTTAGGTTATTTGCTTGTAGTTTGTGTTTTGATTGTGTTAGTATTGTTTTGGATGTTTTCATAACTAATAAAGCAATGGATGACAATAATAATAATGTAATGTCAGTAGTGAATCATCTCATCTTGATCCTCTTCCTCACAAGTTAGAAGATCTTCAAGATACTCAGTAGCCAAACTTTCACACGACTTCCACTTTCCACATAATTTAGGCATATTGTAATAAATTACTTTAAATAAAACTTAGAAGTAAAATAAATTCACAATAACATGAACTTTCGGAAGGAAAGGTATGAAGATACTTGTCATAAGTTACTTCGTATAGGAGCCTTTTTTTTCTTTCCGGTTCTTGTACTACAGCCTTTCAGCTGCTGCCGTTCATTAGGTTCATGAGTTACCGTTAATTTTTTTTACTTTTTCCAATGGTCTTTATATCGAAAAGATAGTAATTATTATAAAAAAAGAGACAGTTAATAATAGTTCATTACAATCTGTAAACATAAACGTACTAAATAACAGAAGTCCACTAATCTTCTTCTTTTATTAGCACAACAGGCGCATGAGGCTGCCCTTGGCCTCCTCAACGGCCGCCAACCATCTTTCTCTATCTTCTTCGAGGGTAACTGGGATCCCGTTGTCGTAGATCCCGCCTCACACCATCCCTCCATCGGCCCTTCGGCCTACCACGTTGCCGCACACCATCCGGAACGCAACTGTACAGTTTAACAGCCACTCTTTCCTCGCTCATCCTCATTACATGGCCAAGCCATTTAAGCCTCTGTATCCTTATGTACAAGGAGATGCTACATTCCTTATAGAGCCCAAAAAGTTCACCATTTTTCCTTCTTCACCAATTACCATTCTCGCATACGGGCCCTATGATTCTCCTCAGAATTACTATTCCAAACCTGTCTAGCAGGCTAATGCTTTTATTGCTTAGGGTCCAAGTTTCTCCATCGTATGCGACGACACGCCTTATAAACGTTTTGTACAGGATGAACTTAATGGTACGGCTAACAAGTTTGCTTTTGATTAACCTTACAATGGAGAAATAAGCTCTATTTCCAGCAGCAATTCTGCTTCTAACTTCTTCTTCTTCATCCGAGTTCTCATTGATAATAGAGCCAAGGTAAGAAAAACTTCTTACCACTTCGAAATTGTAGTCGCCCATTACAAGGCGACTCTGCCTCTGGTCCAGAGGCTTCTTACCCAACAGCACAATCTTAGTTTTTCCCCATTAATATGCGGGTCCATCCTTTATGCTTCGACATCCATCGCTTCGAAAGCAGTCCTGATGCTCTGCAGGGATCTACAACGTCATCTGCATAGGCCAGAACTTGGGTCATCTCTGTAAATACGGTTCCTTCCTGATTTATTCCAGCTCTATTTATGATTGGTTTTAGAGCGATATTAAACAGGAGAGGGGCTATTGGGTCACCCTGTCTTAGGCCACATTCCACTTCAAAAGGCTCTGATAATCCACAGGATTTTACTTGGCAGGTTGTGCTCACCATTGTGCATTTTACTAATCGGGTGAGTTTACTAGGAAGCCCCAGTTCGCGCGTAGCCACTATAAGCTCACTCCTAACGATTGTATCGTAGGCAGCCCGAAAATCAATGAATAGCATCCAAGTTGTCTGTCTGCTGATGTTCCTTCATCTTCTCAGAGATTTGCTTCAGGGCGAAGATTTAATCAATAGTAGACCTATTGTTATAGGTTATGTAGTACTATTTATATGAATTTTTATCATATACAACCTTTATTGCTGATATTTACGTTGCCTTTCACTACGGTATCTTTATTTTCTTCTTTTTTATAATGAGAAGAGATTAAATCGAGTGTAATAGCCGACAAAATTAAAAAAAACAAAACAAGAGTGTGGATAGCAACGTTTGTTGTTTCCTTTGTTTACCAAGCATTTGCACATGTCTTGGATTTGCGGCAATTATCAATTTAAATTATTGTTGCTTTAATTGGACATACCTGGCGATTTCTTTCGCTACGATTCAAGAGAGAAATGCTTTATTTGGCCATGCTGCAAAAATACATTTGGTTGCTATAACACACAGTGTACCCATCAATCCATAATTGTTCATATGTACACTATAATACATTAACATTTTCATTTTTCAATCAAAATAATCATCAAAACACTACAAATACATTTTTTGCTTAACAAATTTTTTTTTTCCTATATACATATATTCAATAAAAATTTACTAATTCATCCAATACATTATTCCCCCTGTTTCACTCATACCTCTCCTCTTCAATAATCTGCAACAACTGTTAATCAATAAAGCAAATTAACAGAAATCACCAATATATAGCAACGTATAAATAAAACAGAAACAAAACAATCACAGCAGCTGAACAGTTTACTAATAAAAAAAATTAAATTAATTTAAAAAGAACTAATTCATAAATTTAAAAACATATAAATGAATAAATAAGTTAGAGCCCACAAATAAATAGATTAAAAACACAAATGAATATTATCAGAACTAATTCCCATGCAGGTGATGATGTATGATAACCAGGGAGTCCAAAACAATATTTTCCGCCAAGTGCCTATATCAATAACAATAATAAATCTTCAATGAATCTTTTTCGACAGGGTCTGATGAATTCCAAATATTTGGTCTCTTTAAACATACAAATACTCAAACACGATGATAATTTATAATTCATCTAATGATTCAGATTTCCACAAAATTATTTTTCAAATCTTGCTTGTATTTACAGTGGCTTCATACAGAGGGCCAGAGTCTGACGAAGACCCCGAACAATATCTGGAGCGTGTCCACTTGACCAGTAACCTCCGGATACTGGGACCATGCTGTTTAGCAATGGGCACAGGTATGCTACTTGCAGGAGTCGGACTATGCTTACTTTCGAGGAGGGCGAAGAAGATGCGCCTTGCCTTCAGGTGTCCTATACATGGAGACTTTTATCCTATTTCTAGTCAACTCAACTTTTTGTGTAAGAATAGTTCATATCAAAATAATTTACCACACTACATATATGGGTCATTTCAC
>NW_027113382.1:63886-65460 GCF_000696795.3 Halyomorpha halys
ACTTTTCTATTCAGCATTATCAAAGTCATCGCTAGGAATATGCAGCTATAGGGGAAGTAGCGACACGCTTGGGTTGCCTACGCCACAGTGCCCCCACAGCAACCGCAGCTCAGTCAGCACTGGTCCAATCTCAGGATCTCCTCTACCACCGATAACTTCCTCCACCTCCTTCAGGTACACATACACAACCATTTGAATATAATTATATAAGCATTAAACATATTTATTGAATTATTTTATTTTTATTTTATAGTGGTTTGATGACACCAACATTCCAAGTTGGCGATATGACTGGTTCCACACAGTCCCTGGCAGTTAGTTACGATGTTGCTAGTTTTCCTCATTCTCGAGAAGCGAGCCCAACAAGAGATATAAGCCAAAGACATAATCACGAATAAAATGTTGTTTTTCTAATACATTTTAATTAAATGAAATGACATATTTATTAGTACATTAAACCAGAGACCGTTTAATCTTTCAATGAAAAACTTATTAGTTAAATAAACTTAATAATTAGTTAATTCTGCATTCAATTAACAAATAGTAAACAAAACTATACATTCAAAGTATTGTTAGAATATTTTAAGTTATTCTCAAATGGTAAATTATTATATAAAATTATGACATTTCATTTTGCATATAAAGACACTTAGTTTTAAGGAAAATTATGCGTTCAAATTAGTTTTAAATACTGAAGTTTATAAAAAGTGCAAAATACTTTTTAAGTAATCTGAAGAACAGATGTTCCTAGTAATGCCCATCTATATTTATTTCAAGAAAAGAGCTTGAAAACATTACTTTTTTTAGGACATTTTAAAGCTATTCTTAGTCCAATCATGATTGGTATTCGGTACTTCATGGCCAAGGTTTGAAAGATAAGGCACTCAATGTGCCGAAACTTAAAATTAGTAAATCTTATCTTATACTCATAGTATATTTCTTAAGTTATTTAAAAACTGCAAATAAATCACTTGAATTTACTTTATATCACTTAATATTATGTCTGCATTCCCTTTTATACTAATTATTTCATTATCAGAAGGACAGGATGTAACTATTTTGTACAAGGTGTCAATAAAAAATTACTCGCATTATCATATTATGACATTGAATAGAATGCGAGACTGACAAATAATCAATAATAAATCTTAACATTTGATATGACATGAAGTATGATGCTAAAGGACATACTGACTTTTAAAAGAATATTTTCATTAAATTAAAATATAGATTTGCTTATACTTATTTTAAATAAGAAAGAATATAGTTTATTAAAATTATGTAATAAAAACATTTTCATAAATATAAATTAGAATAAAACAATGTTTTTTAGAAAATTAGGATTGTTTTTTTATAGAAAAGGGTATTATTGCTTACTTATGAACAGTTAATTTTATTTTTTTTCATTTCATCGTTCTTATGAACTAAAAAAAAAAAAATTAAAATGTATTGCTTAGCAACCAAGATATAAACAGTTATTCCTTGTGCATTAATTTTCTTATTTTCATTGTAAAAACTATTTTTTCTAAACTAAACATTAGTGAGTATTTTTTTTAGATTACATTACAAGTACA
>NW_027113382.1:65773-68611 GCF_000696795.3 Halyomorpha halys
CTATTTATATTTATAACCTTTATAAATATTATATACTATAAATATATCTGTATTATGTAATAACTAATATATATTTAATAGTTTATTGCAAAAAATAAGTAGTCCTCATCATTCTCATTTTTAGAAAACTGTAAATGAGTCTCAAAATTCTATGTTATATTAGAATATTATTTTCAGTAAAAAATACTTCTAAACAAAATAAACCAGGTTTCATTGTTGAAACTACTTTTTTGGAATAGTTCTAACAAAGAAATAACAATAATGAATAAATAACTACATTTAAAGTATTCTATTTATTTAAAAATTTTAAGTAAAATACAGTGTGGTGTATATATAATGAATAGCATGAGAGCTGCATATTTTGATTAAACAAAAGAATTTTTTTTTCTTTTTACCACAAAATAGTATATGTTAATCCAAACTGATCTCTCTGAATGGTGTGATACCTGATTTTTGTTGCAAATCCTTAAATTATTCAATATTTAATTTAGAAATAATAATTTTTGTTGAATTTAAATCCCATAAATTATTTTTAAACCATACATAGCTACTCTAGAAGAATAATGACGCAATTGAAAATTGACTTTACAGTGCTGGTGAGCTCAAAAATGGTTTTACTAGGTATTTTAAAATCCAAATCATCATATTACACTATTATAATCTTACAACATTAATTCCTTTGGGATTTTTTTAAGTACAATTATATCAACTTACAAATTCACATTGATTTACATCTAGTGAAACATTTTTTCAGTCCCCAACACAATAAAGTCGATTTCAAAAAATTTACAGTAGCATTATTATTCTTTCATAGTCATGATATGTGCAAAGGTGTTTAGTGAAAAATTATTGATTTTGGTTTTGATGTTTGAAACTTCCTTAATTAAGCTTACTAACTTACATATTAAAATGTATTTACAATTTTTTGTTATTAATACAATTTTAATGTTAAAATGATTTTACTTTTAACCCACAAAATAATAGGTGGGTCAATGATATTTATTTGTCTTACATTTTGGACTAATTTATTTACTTTTTTTTAGGTTACATAATCTATTTCCATACAAATATGTTCAGTAATTTATGCATAATATACTTAATGCGCAATATGATACAAAAAGTAAACAAATAAGGTTTAATAGATGCACTTGTCATATTGTGGGTTAAAAAATATTTATTTTAAAGGAATGTTTTTTATATGACATGACAGCTGAATTTCACTATGATGTTTCACTGAATTTTTCACTTTATTCACTGAATGTATCGAAATTTCTTCCCTCCTTTAATAATAAAATCGCATGTTATATAAAAATTAAATAATTATTCTTAATTTATTCCTTTGAAAGATAAAAGAAATTGGAAGGATACGTATACAAAAAGATGTTAAAATAGTGAAATTACACGTTTCAACGTGAAACATATTGCTGTGAGTTTTGAAAAATCACATAATCGGTAAATAATGTATTTATTAAAATTGAAACATGGAAATGGAAAAGGCTGCAAGTGCCAAAAACATGAAAAATGATATTGTGATGGGAGAACAATGAAGAAACCATTGTCAGTAACCGCTGGAAGCTCTTATCTTGAACGGTTTAGTTCCTGGAGCTGTAATTTTCTATAATTTTAGAGCAAAAATCATGGTCATCTACCTGTTTTTTTTCATTTTTCTTAAAACTAGCTTTTTGGCACATACAGCCTTTGCCATTTCCATGCCTCAATTGTTCATCACTTGTTCTTCATTGAAGCTAGAAATTTTCAACTAATGACTTTTTATCTTAATGAAAATATATTTAACGATATAATTATAATAAAAAGTTTTGGTTTTAAATTATTGGAATAGACTCAAAGCTATAATTTTACCACAGCCTTTTATCGTAGTCGGTGTTTAGACCAATGTTTATTTGTTGTAATTAAAATAGAATATCTTTCTTAAATATTATAATTTTAATGTCACACAAAATTGTTTAACTGATTAATATACTCTCAAAATGCTGTGCAGAGTTTCTTTCAATGTAAAAGTTAAACAATAAACAATGAATTTATAAATGAATAATCAAAAACTATGCTTCTTTATATAAATATTTTGTATGATATTAATTATTTATGTTTAGAAAAAGGACAATTTTAAGGTATGAAAAAATTAGTGCAAATATTTATTACTAAAAATATGAGACTTCTTTATATAAAAATTTAAGACCACTTGTGCATTTTTTCAGGTTATATAATTAATTTATTATTTCTTAGAACCATTCTTAATATCATTGATCAACTTTGTTTAGAATTAAGACATTTTAGTTTTTAGTATTTTTTTTTTTACATATTTTTCAAGAATTATTAAAAAGTGAATGTAATGGGAAAAATTGCAATAAGTTATTATTTATTAAGTACTGTATTTATAAAATTATTAAATTGCCTTAGTTGTTGAAAAGGTATCCTTGGTAACCTAACTAGAGTAGGAAAAGTAGAGTATCGCCACTAAATAAATTTAAATTCTCACAAGTAAGAATCAAAGCCACACATTTAGTAAGAATACATTAAAATTTATTGGATTATTTACTAATTTAATTTCTTTTAACTGACATCACTTAAGAAATTTTTTTTTAATTAGGTTTTAATAGTTGACCGTTGATTGAAATGAGGAGAGGATGGTCGAGGTGTGTTCAGCAAAGATACATGAATAAACAAAGTTATTTATTTGAGTTGAAGTTTCAGCCTGAATTTCAGACCTTCATCAGGGCTGAAAAACAAAATGAGGTAACAACCTTAATTCAGAGAAACACAAAAAGAAAAATGAAAGAATAATAAACAAACTTGTAAATATACATAACAATAAATCAA
>NW_027113382.1:68729-89257 GCF_000696795.3 Halyomorpha halys
GTTATGGCGTAGAAGGTAGGCCTACAACTGGATAAATATGGTTTTGTTTATTTATATTGTTCTTTGCTGACCGCACCCTCCCCCTGACAAACTTCTCCAATCATTAATATACGGTCAAGTAGATAGTAGTTGATTGATACTAATAAAAGATAGAATATAATATTGTAGCTGTGAGAATTACACAAAATAAATGATAAAACATATAGTATTCTAGTAAATAAAGAAATAAACATAATGAAAGATGTGAAAGAAAATGTAAATGATGATTAATGGAATTAACATGATAAAATATGTAAGTATCATTTAAATTTTCGTCCACACCTTTCATTATCTTTACTGCCTTTTTGTTTTGTATAAATCTTACCTCTTCAACATTATATTTTATCTTCTATTAGAATCAATAACTATCTACTTAATTTATTGTTATGTACATCTCCAAGTTTGTTATTATTTTCTTTTTCTCTTAATTAAGATTATTTCATTCTTTTTTTTCTGCCCTGATGAAGGCTTGAAATTTAGATCAAACCGTTGTCACAAATAAATAAGTTTTGTTTATTCATGCATCTTTGCTGACCGCACCCCTGACCATCTTCCCCTCCTATAAAATCTTTTTTAAATAGAAAATGTACCATTTATTCAAATAAAGATGCCATATTTGTTATTGGATAATTATTTGTTATATTCAAGAAAGTAAATACTCAGAATAAAAAAATCTGTGGATAATAGTCATTTAAAAAATGAAATAAAAGTTGAAATAACTTATTAAGTTATTTAAAGCTAAATAAAAAAATTTAGTAATAATTGAACTTAGTGATTCGTAGATAGTATTAGCAACTGATATAGTATTTTTGTATTAAATAACAAGTTATTGTAGATTGAATGCATTAATATTTTTTTTTTATACAAGTGTCATAGAATAAATAAAAAATTGTGTGGAGGAGTGTCGATTAATAGCAAAATTTGAACCCGTAAATACTTTATTAATTTACATAAATTTTAATTGGTTCGCCATTATTCTGCACTTTATAATTTTTCTTTACTGTTATGGATATGTAAGAATAAAAATTGCACAAATCACAAAAATTCTACAATTCATAAAAAGTTACATAATGGTTATTTGTTCTTGGGAATCAGACATTGGCTAGGTAAATATAAAACAAAGAGATATGGTTTTATTTATTCTGACAGTCAATATTTCATTTTGATTCTCATTATTATATAATTCATCACTATTTTTATCATTAGTGATATTTATTTTATTCATTATACTGCATATAACGTTTGTTATATTATATATTAGTTAATTTATTTTTATTTGTCACTCATTCAGTGTTTTTAAACTCAATAGGCCTGATGAAGCCCTGTAAAGTGGGGGAAACATCAGCAAATAAATAATTGTTAACTATTTTTGATCATTTTTGACTGCAGCCACAACGATATATATATATATGATATTTATTTTCCTTCTTAAGTTTGATATGATTATTTTCTCTCCATAACTATAGCTATCCTTTATATTTGATTACAAACTTTAAATTGATCTCAAACTTCCATGAATGTATATCTTGAGCTCTACCAATAGATCTCTTTTATATATTCTTACCACTTTCTTGAGACTGATTTTTGCTGTTTAAATTGTTTTATTGAAACAATAAATACATCTCTTTATAATGAAAATATATTATGGATTTCTTGAACTCTCAAATATATTATGATAAATCAATTAATCACATCATTCTTTTAAATGTATTAATTAAAAATTATGATTTTTTTTTTTTTACTTTAAATAGAACAAATTTATCAAACCTTTGTAACATTTATTTTATAATTTGGTTGAATATATTTGTAGGGCTGTAGGATTAGATATTATTTGTGTTATTTATTATTTCTAATATTTATTATTTTTAGAAATGATTTAAAATGGAAAAGTTTGAACCCCATCTTTTAATGTACTTTTTTTTCTAACGACATAATTCAACTATATTTTAATTATGGAGGATCATTCCAACCACATACAGCAGAAAGAAACCAAGACATGTGGTAACTGAACTGACAAAGATGGATTTAAAGTTAAATTAAAAAAATCACAAACAAAATTACTTTTGTTCAGATAATTTTGATTAACAGCATATTAAAGGCCTTCTATTTTATACAAAGATGGTTCCTTAATCATTGTCTAATATTGAGATATTAAATATAGTTGAGTATATTATAAAGTATACTAATTCTTATCACTAAAAACCTTCATGTTTTAAATAAATAATTTGTACCCAAGTTAAATCTCAAAATACTTTTTATAACTGTAATTGTCCAATGTTTCATCCAATTTAGCTATCATGAAAGACAGTCTTAAAAATAAATTTACACCTCATATAATTTAAAAACTTTATGCAGTATATTCTGACCAGGTCATTAAATTCAGTTAAAATCACCCAATTTTTTCACTTTTCATAAATTAAAAAAAAATTAATTATAGATTAACTCTTAACACTATTATCACTCTCTTATCACCTTTTTTGTGATTATTTTTTTTTTAATTTGGAAGTTACACATTGGTTGTTAGAGCTGTAATCCATAGCTTTGTCTATAACGCCTTTTTCATTACTCCATATATTTTATTTAAATGGTTAAAATATTAAAGAAATTAATTATATGCAATTTGAATAAGATTATGGATTTTTCAAGATATGTGGTTTAACTATTTAGCTCAACTCAAGAGAGCAGCACTTGTTTAATTATCACTAGCGATCTCTGTGAGTCACCATCTGAACCTCTTGAATCCTTGGACCTTGAACTGATTGTGGATTGATAATACCGGCATGTTCTGTTTTGCTGATACATTAGTTAATGAATGTTTGACATTTCTCTTCAGGATTAGTTTAAAATGTTCAGAAAAACATTGAAATCTATTAAATACAATGAGGGAGATTTGGAAATTTTGGACCAACTGTTATTACCTGGTAAATCAGAATATAGGAAGATAATTGATGTAGAAGAGGGATGGGAAGCGATTCACAATATGCATGTAACTATAGTATAAATAATTTATCTTTCACATATACACTAATTAAATATAGTTTTATTATTAATGTTTATTACTTTTGAAAACATTCATTGTAAGATGCACTTTATTATTGACAGCTTAGAACGAGTGCTTTTCTCATTCATTCCAGTTAGTGGAAATAGTTAAAAGCTAGTCTTAACAGCATTTATTTACTTTTTATAACTTATATTAGTATAGAGATGCTTATGTTATTGAATTATACAATAAAAAATGAATAGTTTTAAAAATGGATAATCATGTTACTATTTCTTTTAAATTCCCTTGGACAAATATAAAAATTATCGAAAAGGTGGAAATAGTGTGTATTGTTAACTTAGTACCTTTTTTTTTTTAGGAATTTTTATATTAAATTATTAATTTAATAGAAGATGGTTGGGTACAGTCAGTGAAGAACTCAAATAAATAAAAACATTATTAATTAGTGCCAACGTTTCAGCTAAAATATCAAGCCTTCATCAGGGCTAAGAACAAAAAACTAAAGAACAAACATAATGAATAGATAATAACTAATATAATTTACACATAAATAGTGTTCAAAGACCTATACTGTTTAGTCCAAGTACTTAAAGAAGATAAAGGCTATAGGACTATATACATGTATATAGACTACACATGTCTATTAACACTATGTATCTATAATGTTAGTTATTTTCGTAATGACCCCACCCTCAATAATCTTCTCGTTTATATATCCATAGTCATTAACTCATCATTAATTAATGTAGGTGAGAGGCGCACCAGCTATAGCGATAGTAGGATGTCTAAGCATTGCTGTAGAACTTTATCGTAACTCTTATGAATCCAAAGAAGAACTACATGATTATCTTGCAAAGAAGTTTGATTATCTTGTTACAGCTCGACCAACAGCTGTAAACTTAATGAAAGAGGCTGAAATATTAACGGAATATTCTGGTGAAATGATTGGGAATGCTGAATTGTCAACTGAAGATATGAGGATTTGGTAAATATTTTTCAATTAACTTTTTTTTATCTAAGTATCATCTAATTTCACTTTTAAATTTAGTCAGTTTTATATTTCTTAAATTATCTTTATTATGACTTTAACAATTGTATTTTACTGATTTGGGATTATTGTAATGAAAACTATGTATAATTACTATTCAAAATTAATGAGTCTGCCAAATATAGTTAGGGGATTAAAAAATGGTGACTGTAAAAAATGTCAACAAAAATTAATTTTTGTTTGGAGCTCTATATCTTTAAAACTACCTACAACACTAAAAACCTTATTGAACATAATTTAAAGAAGAGTAAATTTTCTAGAATATGAGCCCTAAAAGAGCTAAATAGCTTCAATAGTTCCCAAAAAATACTTTTTTAAGTAATTAATACTTTTAAAAAAAAAAAAAAAAAAGGCAACATTTCATAAAATAATGTACAGAAAAGTCAGTAGTTAGTGAATTTATTTTGAGAAATCAACATTTCAGGAACCATGAGACATACAAATGTCTATTAGCACTCAAATTAAATTTATCTTCATAGAAATAATATTTTTTTGATGTTTTGAAAAACCATTAGGTTTATGAAACACTATATCTTAGAAATTATAAGATGTAACAGACCTCTATTAGGGCTCATATTTTATAGAATTTACTTTACTTTAAATAATGTGCTATGAATTTTTTTTATAGTTTTAAGTTTATGAAGCTATGAATGAAAAATGAGCACAAATTTTAAATTTTTCTGGAATAAAATAAACTTCAGGGGATGTTTATCTTAAATGCTTCAATATTTACTTTTTAATGATGTTTACGGTATCTATTTTCTGATAGAAAATAAACACACAATTTTTTTTTTGTACTTAAAAGAACTCAAGAATTAATTTTTTGTATCTTCTGAAACAGCCACCACTTTTTATTCCTCCTTAAAAGGTTGACAGAGTTTTATTTAAGTATTGCCTGATTTCGCATTTAAATGTATTCAGTTTTATACTTTTTTATACTAAATTACCTTTTTTATAACCCCAGTCATTGATGGCATATCTGTGAGAGTTGCATAACAGTTTTGTAAATATTAAGATTACATAGCATTAAATGAATGACTTCAACTAAATTAATATGTTTATTCTATGAAAACATTTATTGCTATATTAAATCTTTCTCCTGCTTAATAAACTTACTTAGTATTTCATTGTTAACATTTTCATTCACTTATCAAATTCTATTTCATATTGTAAACAATTTTTTTAAATTCTGTTATTTGTTTATAGAATTATTAATGACATGTAGTCATCTGAATTCCTCTTTCATAATTATTTTGTATTTATTAAAGGGGTTTTTTTTTTAAAATATTTTTTTTTTTTTAAATTTTGATAACATTTGCCTAATGTCTAATTAGTTTATGTATAATTAATTGCAGGAAGATGATCTAGGTGGCGGTGAAAAGAGGTATACATTAGAGCAGAAAAAAATATATATTAGTACACTAATAAGCATTTACCAATGGTTACTAAGGAATAGTTTGTTTGCTATTTTGTGTACCTTTTTTTGACTGCCTCTTATTACATCTTTCTATGACTATTATTTATATGATAAAAATGTATGTTACGATCAACCATGTACAACCTACTTGGCAGTTGTTATTATCCTCTAACTTAAAGTTATTTCAGCCTTTCAGAAAATTGATATCGCTGCTTTTTGCATAGAGCTAATTTTGGGGGATAAGCTTATAAAAATTTTAAATATACATTTTTTCAAATATTGACATCAAAGTTAATTTTACTCTTATTATTTTTTGTATGTTACATATTTGCGTTTCAAAAAATTTACTAAATAAATGTATTGTGCTAGTACTTTTTATTTAAGAAAAACCAACTTCAAACTAATCAAGTTTTATATTTATTAAATAAAGATATGGAAGAGTCAGGTTGTTATCGAATGAATAGTAAAATTTAGGAACATGATTGTTGAGGAGGCAAAAAAAAATCTAAAAAATCATGAATCTTGAATTATATTCTAATAATAATTTATATGTGTGTATTTATATACACACATATAAATTATTATTAGAATATAATTCAAGATTTATGATTTATTGGATTTTTTTTTTTTACTTATTTATTTATTTTTTCAATTATTTTTCTATCTTTGATGTTTTAGATTTTTTTTTTAACTTGTAAATATGTGTATAAACAATAATTGTTCTTTTTGTTAACTATTTTTAGTTCATTTGTGTTTAATTCTTTTTCATTTATATTATTAGAAGTTCGTCACCCTATGATTTAGAAGATGGTATATGGTTTTGTTTTATGTTTTCTTTTCTTTTAAATTTTCTGTTAAATACTGTTTTTTATTTAATTTTTTTTCATCAATTTATTATTTTAGTCATATTTTATGATGTTCCGTAAGTTCATTTTTATTTTTTAAATTGTATATTATACCCTAAAGGCATTAGTGCCTCTTATCAATGCCTGTAATCTTATTCTAAAGGGACTAATCCTAGAATAAGTATAGAATATTATTATTATGTTCTTAGCATTTATTTTGTCCCAGTATAGTGTCGGCTGTGACAGAATTGTTATGATCAATGACCCTTACTTCATCAAGTCATTAATTAAACTTCATTAGTGTATTTAGGTTTATTACTAGCTACTCAGTCACAATGGATGGATTTAAAAAACAAATATTTTATTTAAATGAAATAATTTTTATCAAAGTTAATTCTCAAAACACTCTTTATTATTTCTTTAAATGTCCAACGTTCCAGCGGATTCAACCATCCTCAAGTACAATCATAAATATAAATTTACACATCACATCCAATAATTTCAAAACTTATTGCAGGCTATTCTTTCTAGGTCATTAATTTCTGTCAAATCAGCCTATTTTGTCACTTTTACATTAAATTTGAAAACTTTTAACTACGGTTTAACATAACATTATTATCACTCACTAATCAAAAAAAAATTTATAATAGTGTTAAGTTAATCTGTAATTAAAAGTTTGAAAATTTAATAGGAAAGTGACAAATAGGCTGATTTGATTGAAATTAATGACCTTGGCAGAATAGCCAGCAAAAAGTTTTTAAATTGTTATATATGAGGTGTAAATTTATATTTAAGATAAATATTCAGGTTGCATGAAACATTAGACAATTAAAAAAGTAATAAAGAGTGTTTTGAGAATTAACTTCAATACTGATTATGTTATTTAAACAATAAAAACCGGTCTCAAGGAAGTGCAAAGATTATATAAAAAAGTTGTTAAAAAATATTTTATATGCATGTCTTACATTTAGAAGTAAAAACTTAACCCACTAAAAAAAGTTTCTACTAATTTTGTTTTTTAAAACTCCCATCAGAATTAAGTTTTTTGAATACATACTTAATGTATGTTTACATTCTTAACCACTATCCTGGTTTGTTAAGGATGAAAAATAAAGAACTAATGTATATATAAGAAGATGGTCAGGGTTGCGGCCAAGAAAAGAACAAATGGTTTATAACTATTTGTTCTTTTTTTGACCGCAACTCTGACCATCTTCTTATATATAAATTTTTACAGTCAACTATATATACATATGTATAAAGAACTAATGGGTTTGGTTGGATAAGGACTTTGGAATTTTACATCTATTTCAAGCCAAATCTACAACGAATAGGATGTTGAGGTCTTTATGGATGAGTCTATTGATGTAATGAGGAGTATCGAGTATCAACAATTATAAATATTAATTTTTAATTTCTGGCATTAAGTACGATGATAAGATAATATTAAGAGGGGCTTTGATTGTTAGATTTCTGTGTTTTCAGGTTGATATTTTCTATTATTGCCTATTCTCTGTTGCTCATATATCTTTAGTTATTTGTGCTATTATAAGTTTTGGTAATTATGGATTTATTGGTTCTTTACTTATATTGGGTCATGGGTTTTCTTCGGCTCTTTTTTGTTTAACTAATATTATTTATGTGGAAGATATAGCCATAGATTATTATTATTAGATAATAGGGGTTAAATGTTAAGAATACCTGGATTAGCTACATTTTGATTTTTTTTTTCTAATAATATATCATCACATCCTTATTTAAATCTTATGGAGAAAATTTATTTAATTAATTCTATTATTGGGATTATATTATTATAGTATAACTTTTATTTTGGGAGGGCTTTTATATTTTATAAGTTGTTTTTATACAATTTATTTATTTTCTTCAACTCAACATGGTTTTGTTTATAGAGGTTTATCTTTCATGAATTATATGAAGCTAATATTCGTGAGTGTATTTTGTTTTATTTTTCATTTTATTCCTCTTAATTTATTATTTTGAAATTTTATAGTTTTGCTTTATTTTTTTAAGGATTCATGATAGTTTTAAAATATAGAATAACAATTTGTGGTATTATTAGTGAAATATATTGTTCTCTGAATTCATTATTAATTTTTATAAATATTGGTCATTCATTTTTCATTTATTCACTTTATTGTTTACTGGTTTTAATTGTTTTGCTACAATATAATTGATTTTTTTCAGTTTAATAAAAGCAATTGAGGATCTGTTGAGTAAAGATATATGCGATAACAAAACTATAGGAACCTTTGGAGCTGATGAAATCTTGAATGGGCAGAATAATCCATGCATTATACTTACTCATTGCAATACGGGCTCGCTGGCAACGGCTGATTATGGGACCGCTCTAGGAGTCATCAGAACTCTTCACGAGAGGTCGTTAATAGGTAATAATAGCAGTAATTATTTATCAATTATAATAAATAAACATCCATAGTCTCAATATGTTTATTTCCTACACTGCGGCCATTCTCAAGCTCACAAATAATAATGCCATTAAAAAGTCATAGGCTATTCTGCCTTTGCCAAAATATATCTTGGTCTATGAACCTATTTTTATTCACTATTTTAATTTTGTTCAATTTATACTATCTATTACAATATATTGTTAATAGGGTTGTAGTAGATAGTATAAATTTAATAAAATTCGAAATATTTATTTATTGATAAATATTACAATCTGCCACAAATTGGGCCATCAGTAATAGTGATAAATGATCATATTCATACCAAAATTATAAAATAATTTATTAATAATATTCATAATAAATAACATATCTTATCTTACACATATCTTCTTACCTCTATATTATATTTCATCTTCCATTGTTATCAATCTACTTTCAGTGTTATTAATCATCTATTTCCCATTCAAATCATTGTTATGTATATTTCAAAATTTGTTTATTTATTTCTTTTAATTTTTATGTTTCACTGAATGATGGTTGTTACCTCTTTTTGTTTTTTAGCCCAGATGATGACCTGAAATTCAAGTTGAAATATCGGCACGAATAAATATTTTTTGTTGCCAAAAATAAACCCTCAACCATCTTCTCCACATAAGATGATTCTAAAATGATAATTTTTCTTATTTATCAATTTGTTCATTTTGGTTACTTTATTGATACTTCTTTTTTTTTTACTTGATAAAAAATAAATCAATACAATTGGATAAATCTATATGTATTAAAAATAAAAAAGATAAGATAAGAAAATCAAAAGAAAGAAAAATAATAATGACTTAAAACTAATTTAGGGGGAGAAGATGGTTGGGGATGTGGTCAGCAAAGGTACACAAATAAACAAAACTTATTCATTTATGGCGACATTTCAACCTAAATTTCAGGCCTTTATCTCCTAGATGAAGAAGGAATCTTCTCCTGTTAACCACAGAAATAACAAACACAACCTATTCCTAGCCTATTCCCCAATGGTCAATTTATTAAAACATCACTAATTTTTTTTTTCATATTACATTATTTACATTTACATTATTACATTATTATTTTTTTTATATTATCATATTCATATTCTTTTTCATATTACTCCTTATTGCATTATATGATGACTATTATTGTAATACAATATTATTATTGGAATATTGTATTATATTACTGACCCTCCACCTTTTCTACATTTATTTTACCTTTTATTATTTTCTTGTCACCTATAGTTTACAGGTCATTTTTATTTTCTCATCTTTATCATCACTCATTTATTTAGCTCAACTATACTTCCTATAATTTTCTGACCTTTGCATTTTTGTAGTTATTTATTTTTCAATAATTTTACTCTATAAACTTTTAGTTTAATTTTTTTTCTACTTTATTTCTTTATCTATACAGTCTTTCATATTTAGTTATACATTCCGGTAACTATTTCCACTTTATTTAACGTGTTTTTGTACTTGTATGCCCACTATCTGCCAGACGAGATGGTCCCCACTCACTTTAGACAGCATCTCTGCCCAAGTCAGTAAGTTTCTCTTTCTTTTTTTTAATTTTTCTTCCCTTTTCCCATTCCCACATACTTCTTCTCCCTTGATCCTTCATAATTTACTTTTCTGGACATTCTTTTTATTTTTTTATTTATTTATTTATTGATATTTACAACTGTATAAAAAAAATACAAGTAAATTTGATCATAATGACATAATGATATGATACAGGATGTAGAGAAACTACCCAGTAGTAGAACTCTAAAAACAGTTTACAATATAAGGTCACGAGGCCATCTTCTTTTCAGGCGCCTCGTCTGGACATTCTATAAATTAATTTTAGCTTATTTTTTATTTTTTTACTCATCTATAATACTAGGTTTCTTTTATCTGTTATAACATATATTCCATCTTCTTTCTTGCTCATTGTATCATACATATCATTTTCTTGCACACATTTCATTATGTTGATTTAAATTGTTTTCATTATTTTTAAACATTACTTACATATTTTATTATGTTAATTCAATTGCTCATCATTTACATTTTCCATCCGCACCTTTCATTATGTTTATTTATTTAATTTAACACTGTCTGTTTTTAATAATTCTTACCTCTAAAATATTATTAAATATATTTTATCATGTATTAGTATAAACTACTATCTACTTATTTTTATATGTATTTATAAGGGCCAAGTCGATAATGAGGAAGTTCCAGCTAGGGCACAGAAACCTGCACCCAACCAAATTTTCCCTATTGGCCTTCGCTGATGACCTTGTTTTACTAGCTGCCAATGACCGAGATCTGCAACATAACATAAATGTTCTCTAAGAGAAATTATCCACAATAAATATACAGATTAATCCAAGGAAGGCTAAATGCATGAGAATTGGAAAGAATCCCTGAAGGATAATGAGGGTACTAAGGGTTGGAGGACTAGTGATTAGAGCAGGTTGAGAGTTTTAAATATCTAGGAACTCATCTCAATGAAAGTGGTTACATTGATGATGAATTGGCCTAAAGAATTGGAGCAGCAGGGAAGATTTTCTGTATGGTCAGACAGGATCTCCTGGGAAGAAGAAAGATGACAAAGTAGACCAAACTAGCCGTCTATAAATCGACCTTCCTTCCTATCCTGTCTTACTCTTCAGAATCGTAGACCCTCCCCTCAAAACACAGGAGCCAGTTTCAAGCCATAAAAATGAGATATTTCGAAAAATAGAAAGAAAGATGCGGAAGATAGGATATGGAACACCACCCTACGGGCTAATATCGATGTCAGCCGGGCTGAGACCATTCTGGAGAAGCACAAACTACGATGGTTTGGACATCCTCTTAGGATGGATCCAGATAGAAGTGCCAGGAAGACTTACAAGACTCATACAGAAGGGAAAAGACCCAGAAGAAGGCCTTGCATTGTCTCCAGGAAGGACAGTGTAAAGGAGTAGATTGGAGTAGAAGAGAGTTGGTTCTAGAGAGAGACATTTGGGCCAGACTCTATAATTGGGATTCTCACACCACACAGTGGTAGAAGAGGGAATGACTATGATGATGATGAAATATTTTTAAGTTTGTTTGTTATTGTTTTATTTTTATTGTTCCCTGAATTCAGGTTGTCATCTCATTTTGTTTTTGAGACCTGATGAAGGCCTGAAATTCACGTTAAATGATTGGCACTGTTAACTCCATGTACATTGATTAAAATATAAATATTTTTTAATTAGGCAGCAAATAGATTTAATTACATTAATTATTATATTTTTTGTGAGAAGTATGTTTTGTTTTAAAAGAAATATAATTATGCTTGTTGTGTGGTGTTTATGGTGAGATACCGGCCAAGGAGATTATTTGCCACAATACAAGTTCAGTTGCCCAGTCGGCTTGGTGTAGTACAGTACCCTTAGTATGGTAGTCGCCCAGTCGCTTTAGTATGGTACAATCGCCCAGTCGCTTTCGCACACATTAGTCACCAGACCTTGCTGCGGTCATCATCGGAGCGCTGGTGCGATTTGTGGGCCCATTTACGTGAATTATGAGAAGAACATCGTCTCCGACCCTATGGAATTGACCTCAAAACTTCTGACCCATCGGAGTTCATCAATTTATAATAATTATAACTAGTAATTTTTGTTTGATTTTTTAATTTTAATTTTTCTTAAATCGAAGGACCTTTTTATTTTAAATTTTGTTCTATATTTTATTTTGAAGATTTGCTTGTTAATTTTAATTTGTTTTTTTGTTTTTTATTAACTTAACAAATAAATGTTTACCATCCAAACCAGCATTTTTTATTTTTTTGTTTTTAATTTAAGCTTTCCTACAAAGAGACAGAGTCGATTTGAGGTGGCGAAACAGGCACCAAGAAATAAGTTTTATTTATTTTTGTACCTTTGCAGACTGCACTCCTGACCATGTTCTCAAATCTATCTGCGGTCTACTATTAGCACCTCATTATTAAATTAAATTATATTTCTAATCATTCTAACTACTAAATTACAATGTTCCTTGTGATAAATAAAAAGTAAATGTTCAATTTAATTACCATAGGCATTGGTAAGTTGGCAAGCATTTATTGCTTCGGGTCACTTTTACCTACTATAACAGGACAGAGCCAACATTGAAAAAAAATTTTCATGATCAGATATTATAAGAAAAGAATGTAAAGTATTTCAATTTTTGTGTCTGCCCCCGGACTATAGTTTTAATTATTTTCTATGTTTTTATAGAACAAGTTTACTGTACTGAAACCAGGCCTTTCATGCAAGGAGCAAGGCTGACAGCCTATGAGCTTGTTTACGAGGGAATACCAAGTACTTTGATTTGTGATAGTGCTGTAGCCGCTCTGTTTAAAAATACTAGAGTAACTGCGGTCGTAGTCGGTGCTGACAGAGTTGTAGCAAATGGAGATACAGCTAATAAAATTGGCACTTACCAGGTAATTTTTATAACCTCGAAAGTTATTTTTGATAAACGTACTATATAAAAATCAATATTTGTTTGCATTATTCACTGCCATAATACCGTTCATCCAATTGTGATGGGGCTTTTTGCTAAACATTCAGGTTCAGAAAGTTATAGGTTACTCCGGTTTCTGATAAAAAAAAGTTAACAAAACTAAGCACTTCTGTTACATAGCTCAGAAAGTATACATTTTTGTTTATGGTTATATGCCCATCAATTCATCTCTTACCGAAGAATAACAAATAACATATAACTGATTCCGTTAAACGGTTTGTTTTTTAGGAATAAGCAAATCATATTCATCTTTAGCGTCGCCTGAAACCCTTAAATACCATGTTTCAAAAAAATTAAAAATTAAAGATTTTTCATATTGATTTATTTGTAGGATTTTTTTTTCTTCTGATTACCATTGTTCATAACTCCTCTACAATTTATCCAATTTCTAAGTTATTACAACCATTGGAAAACTGAATGTCTGCTCTTAAAAGAGCAGGTTAAAATCTACATTAACAAAATTTAGTTTTTTTTATCTTCACAAAGAGTGGGCTTCATCTTTTGACACAAGAGCCAATCAGCCATAGCGCTACATATTAGGAACAAGGGGAACTATTACCTCATGAGCTCAACCCTGAACTTGAAGGAACCTGCGAACTTTGCAGGGAGCTCTGGCTTTCTCCAAAGAGCAAGGATGTCTTGCCAAACAAGCAGCTCCAAGTGTGGCACAGGTTAATGAATGAGAAGCCAGGTTAGAAACAAGTGGGTTTGAGTGGTTGGTAAGTTTATCATGGAAGGATTGGTATCTGGTTCTGGCCAAAGATGGATGTAAAGATATGAAGTGGAGGCTGTGAGTTAGGCCATCAGTAGCTCAGGTTATTGAGGCACAGGTCTTTGTTACCTGGGAACTCCTACAGCATCGGTTCGAATCCGGCCTGAAGGGTCGACTTTTTTCATTTCTTTGGTGGTCCTATAAAATGAAAACTTGACCACCCACCATGGTTAGAATAGGTTGGTTACCTCTAAATAACACCCCTCTGTATGTCAGAAATGACCAGGGAGGGGGTCATAAAAAAAATTAAAAAAAAAAAAGAGGCTGAGTGTTACATTTGTATCTTCATTTCACCTCACTCTGACTGAGAAATACTAAAATAATGGCCAAACAAGCTTTCTGTTTATTGCAAATTGAAAGGAAGTAAGGACTGTTTGATATTCAATTCACTAGTGTCAGTCGGACTGATGGTTCATCATACAAGTCGATCTTTGTCGTTTTTGAGAAACAGCGAGAAAGTAGTTGCAGATACATACATGCTTGGTTTTGTTATATACATATATCCATTTAAGTAAATTCACCTCCTAGCCTTTTTTCCATTACACTAGTTTGTAAATTTATTATATAAAATATTATAATTTCTATTTTTTTTTTAATATATTTAGTTTTCTATTTTAATATATTTATTAATTAATTGGTTAAGAGTGGTTAATATTAATAATAACATTATAGCAATTGATCCACTTTACTCTCAACTAAATTAATATTAATTCTCCAATGTTTCAGCCCGTAGGCCATTATCGAGGAGACAATCTCAACTATTGACTTCTCACAATTCATTAAAAAAAGTCTTTCAATTGCATGTGTCATATAATCTTCAAAAACAAAAACAATAATCAAAATAATATCATAACAGTTTCCTATTTAAAATGGTTATTTATTTACAAAATCATATAATCTCAATACATCAACTATTTAAATGTATCTAAATGTGACCCTGTCACTCAATGGATTAAGTAAGATAGGGGGTGCATTTTGGGGCCTCAGATACCCTGCAACGATGACCATATATAAAGGTGTGATCTTAGGAATTCTGAGGTACGCATCCCCTGAGTGGAGCTGAAACCTCACGCAGACACAGAAGAGAAGACTGGTCCATACAGAGACTGGCTCTGCTGAGGGTCACAAAGACATACAGAACGGTGTCACATGAGGCGGTGCAAGTGCTGGCCGGAGCGATACCCCTGGACCTCATCCTCAGGGAGGATGTTCTTAAATATGAAGTTAAGAGGCAGGGACTAGAAGCGTTGCCGGAGGAGCTCCGAGAGAGGATCGGTGAGACTCCTAACTTATGGAAAAAAATACTGTGATGGGAAGGACTTGACCGCCCAACATCGGCGAGCCACCAGAAGATGAGGAACCTGACCAAGATTGAGACCAGGAGGGCTGGACCAGCCTAGTAACTGCAGGAGGCACCCAGACGGATGCAGTGGACAAGATGTAGATCCATCAGACGTAGCGCTGGGCTGCACCACAGTAAAAAAAAAAAAAATTAATTGAATAATTAACAAAAGAATAAAAAAGGAAAAAAAAAAAATGGTGATCCTAGGGAGTAGTGGCATGCGCAAACCCCAGCGCACTACCCCACTGTTCCCGCACCCTGTATGCCAGAGATGGCAAGGGAGGGGGATAAATAAAAAAAACATCAACTATTTTAAAAAAAATTTGTATTACCAAACACAATAACAATAAAAAAATAGTTGTTGATGTATTGAGGTCATATGTTTATGTAAATATGTTACCTAACATAATAACAATATTACTCATACTTGTCTTATCTTAGTTTACTTATACACGTATTATATTTGGTTAATGTATAAATATTGTATTAGCTTAATACTATTATTGTGTTTGGTAAAAAGAAAAGTTAAGAAAAAAGTAGTTGTTGATGTATTGAGATTATATGTTTAAGTAAATAAATAGCCATTTTATAAAAATTTTTATATAAAACTGTTGTATTATTTTTATTATTGTTTTTTTTTAAAGAGTATATGACATGGGCCATTAGCCTGTCAGTGAAAGACTTAAAGATCCGCGGGAGCCTTACTTATCTGACTTTTCAAACAGACAGTTATAGCCTGTAGGTTGGTCGATGTACGATATTTCACAATTTCACAAGAGATCATGACACAAAAAAAAAGGCAATCTTCCTTGGCTGGACATGCCCCACTAAAAGACCCCCAGGGAGCGATGGCCCTATATCACTTTTGAAATATTTGCTTAAAACGGGAAGAGGAGACAAAATAGTTTAATCCAGCAATATTTAAAAAGTGCCTGAAATTGGAAAAAGGCATGAAACCCGTTTTAAGGGCTGAAACATTGGTGAATTAAAATAAACTTTGTTGAGAGTAAAGTGGATCAATTGAAGTTGTGTTATTATTCAAATTATTTTTGTTTAAAATAGATTGCTGTACTGGCTAAATATCACAACGTTCCTTTCTATGTATGTGCACCCCTTAGTTCAATTGATTTTGATATAAAAACTGGGCATGATATTGTTATTGAAGAACGGTCTGAAAAAGAAATGGCATTTGTTGGCGAAACAAGAATAGCTGCTCAAGGTAAATCTTTTCTTCTTATCTTTTAAATAAATCTTGATCATTCAAACTTATCTTAGTTTATTCATAAACATATTATAGTAGATTAATGAGGTATTTATGGATAATAGATTGATACAAATAAAAAATTCTTTTGCAACTGTTAATTTTAAAAATAAAAATGTTGCATCCCTGTCATTTATCTAAAAAAAAAATTAGTTTCTGTCCTTGACAAAATGTGCTTTTATATACAACTAGAATGATATAGATTTAAAAAAAAATTATCCGTTTTCTCCTACATTTGCTGTAAATAACAATAAAACAAACGTTAGTTTAGTATTTAAATTACTTTTATTAAAAAATTATATATAATTTAATTTCTTGTTTGATAAAGGTTTGTTTATCAATTATAATAAAATATATCATATAGTCCCTCACTATTTATTTTCTCGGATCTCTGACATTTCAGCCATTCTCAAGGATCTTATTTATAATATCACAGCCAACATTGTTATCAAAATGTTG
Source organism: Halyomorpha halys (assembly GCF_000696795.3). Lineage (NCBI taxonomy): Eukaryota > Metazoa > Arthropoda > Insecta > Hemiptera > Pentatomidae > Halyomorpha > Halyomorpha halys. Next base: position 85,890 of record NW_027113382.1, read on the forward strand.
CAGGCTATTCTGCCTTTATCAAATTTGATCTCACAAGGAGAGTGCAAGGTTCTTGGAGTCACGGATTTAGCTCAGATTTTGTAGGATGGTAGATTTAGTTTTACTGTTGATGAAGATATATGGTTATAGGGGCCACTACTCAATACTTTTGCATATTGAAGATGCAATTGAATTGATATTTGCAATTCACTCATTAAATTCAGTCCTGTTGCTAACAATTATACGTAATACATTCAGCTTAGCAGCAACAGATCGAACTGTTCACAGCTGTGGGTACAACTCATTACTGCAATATGTCTTCCTCTCCTACAGAGGCCTTGCTGCTGTAGTTTCTTCTCTCCTATCCAGAAATGAGTTGAGTCCACATCTTCCTTCCACCCATACATGACGATCTTGTAGTGCAGGTAGTTTTCTTTCTTCATCAGCTAAGGGAGATCACTCTCTGTCAGAACATAGAGCCTCCTAGGCAGTACAGGCGAGTACGAAATTGGGTATAGGGGATCAATGTTTATGGTATGTGCGGTGAGCTTAGCTCGGAAACCCCCATGTCCCATGAGGTACTGCGAGACCCAGTAGTCGGGGAGAACCCATGTTGATTCTAGGTGTGAACCAATGGTAGGAAAGTACTTCCTTAGGGTAACCCCTTTTGGGCTATCCACCCACCGTCAGTTTCATTCTTGCAAGGTTTCTTCCATCTGTTTGGGTCTTCAGCAATACACACTTGGAGATTCTCCAGTAAATCCGCCAGACCTTTCCTCTTTACCGTGTAATTGTCTTGCTAAAGGAGATCGATAGGTACAACTTCTGCTAACACCTGCACCACCTCATGAGACACTGTACTGTATGCTTGAGTGACTCACGGCAAACACATCCTCTGAATTGTCGCCAACCTACTCTTCTGCCTTTGGGAGAGATATTGACTCCATGCAGGAAACACAATCTCAAGATACACACAACCACTCCTTTATAAATGGTAAATGTTGCTGGGTATCTGAGGCCCCAAAATGCGCTGCCGATACGATTAAGTCCATTAAGAGCAAGGTCTACCCTACTTCTCATGTAGTCTAAGTGAGGTGTCACATTGAAGTTTCTTCCAAGTCTTATACCAAGGTATGTCACCTTTATCAGTGGTAAACAAATCGTCATACATGTGCATATTTGTCTGCAAGAAATTTTAAAATAATTAAAAGAAATTTTTGATCTCCCATGCAGGGCTGGATTACTGATATTAAAAATGATTTATATAATTCATTAGTTAGTTTGCCCAATTTTGATGACGTTACAATTACGTTTTTGTATCCTTCTTCCAATTTCTCCACTTTTTTCTGCATGTTCACACCAAATTTTCTCATAGGTTCCTGCATGCACAGAAATACATGGGGTAATAGGTTTTCCCAGAAATGAATTTTACAATTCAATTCGATTGCAAATATCTAAAAAATTAGAGTATTCGTCGCCCCTATAACCATGTTTCTTCATCAACAGAGAAACTAAATCTACCATCCTATGAAATTTGAACTAAATCCGTAACTCCAAGACCTTGCACTCTCCTTGTTAGTCAACAATCCATTACCATTGTCTTAAATTTTCAGGAATAACTTGTTGGAATCCCGCCTTTGATGTAACACCTAGTTCTTTGATAACTGGAATCGTAACTGAGAAAGGAGTTTTTCATCCTGAAAAAATAGGAGATCTTTTGCAATACAGTTGATTTGACAAAAAAAGGAGATATCTAAAGTGAATATTTTTGAAATATCAGTCATACATATCAAAAAATATATTGTTCCAACTCTTTAAATATTGTATATATTTATGAAATTATTTTGTACCTAAAATTGTATGAAATTAATTCAATTCTTCCGAACAGATATGAAAACTGTTAAGACTGAATGAAGCCTCATGTATCCATAAAAGAATGTATAATAAATAAAAGTGTTAATTGATTGTTGATTAAATTTTATTATTTATTATATCATTTTAAAAATGTCTGCCTAGTACATGGTCATCATAGGTTCCACACTTTCTCTTCTATTTTCAATTTTTTTTTTTGCATAAATTATCATTTTTCTGTATATTTCTATTGGATACGTAAATACATGCCTATATTTAAAGGTTAAAACAGGTATATCCAGGACTAATTCAAATTATCTTAACAAAAAAAAATAAGTACCGGTAAAATAAATGTTTTTTTCGGTAAATTGACTTGTTTTTATAGAACAATTAATTAGAAATGTATTAACTGATTGGAAGTACTAGGGGGCAAAAATTACTTTTAAAAAACTGGTGTGGTGCGCATATCACAAAACTTTCACTTGCCAGCCTATTTACTAAATTTTCTATTATCTTAAGTATTTTTATTAAAAATATATATTAAAATAAGATAATTATGGACAGATTATTGGATATGTAAATTAGAAAGAGATGGTTCGGATAGCAGTCAAGAAAAACAAGAAATAGTTTCAATTATCTAACAATCGCAGAACTTTTGACCCACACTACAGGTCTTCTTCATCAGAGCTAAAATAAAAAGATAAAGAGTAAGTAAAGTTAAAAGTGTAGAAATGTGATATATAAATAAAACAGACACTAAGGTGAAGGCATAAAAAGACATCTATATAAACAACCATAAACCATAAATCAAAAATATTCAGCAAATTAAATTATGCTGTTCAAATTTTTTCCACATCTTACAATGTTGCTCGATGTATCTAACTTAGGTCTCCTCTTCTTCTAAGTCTCCATTTGAGAGAAAGATACTCAGACGCATCTACAGCACAGTAAAGGATGGTTCAGTTTGAAGAAGACGCATAAACAGAGAAGTGTGCCTGTCAATTGGTACACTCTGCTGGGCAGGGTATATGGCTAGGATAGGGACTGATAAGATCCCAAATAAACTACTTAATGAGTGCCTACATGGAACATGGCCGAGAGGCGGCCCAAAGCTTGGATGATTGAATGGTGTTGAAGGAGTTTCGAGGACCCTGCTCAGAGTGAGGAATTGGAAAGCAGCTGCACTTAACCGATAAAACTGGCGGAAGCTGCTTGAGAAGGCCAGGACCCAGTAATGAGTCGCCAATTTAAGGAGAAGATAAGTCTCCTCTTCCCGTTTTAAATAAATATTTCAAAAGCGATATTAAACTGTGGCTTAGTTGGGGTTTTGGTTTTTAGGGAACGATTGCCTTTTAATATTTTTTGTTTTATGTATCATCTTGTGATATTATGAAGTGTCATACATCGACCAACATCGCAATAAAACTCGCAATAAGTGTCGGTTTCAAAGGTAGATTAGATTATAAGTTAAGATATTAACATAAAAAAAAGATAATAATGAGTAAAAAAAGATCATACATCTATTGGTAACATATGTA
>NW_027113382.1:93453-114896 GCF_000696795.3 Halyomorpha halys
TACTGTCAAAGAAGAAAAGCAGATTTAAAACATTTTTAAAGAAGTAAAGAAGCTAACCTTCAACTCTCCCAAATGGTTTTCTGCTGTATGGATCGGAAAGTTGGATCATCCTTTACAAATATACCAGGAAAATCTTACCATCGGAAATTAAGTTGATGTGAAAGTTGGCAGGAAGGGCCAGACATGTGATGATACCACAAAAAAGACCAGAGGAGTTAGGTTATTTGAAAATGCAGTGGAGAGAAGGCAGTTAAATGTTTTAGAAACATTAGCAGGGTAGGCAATAAAAGGCAAAATGGCTTCCAGCTCTTCCAGGGTGCAACTAATTTATTCTTATTGTCATTCCTCTGTCCATAAAAAACAAAAGTTCAATAAAGAGTAAAGATTTAGAGTATTTGAATCTAGGAAGATAGCAACAGATGGAGCAAAAAAGAGTCCAAGAGGATAAAAGTCAGTTGTTTCCAGAGTTGGGCAAAAATTATTCGATTGACAAGAGACGAATACTTTTTTATTCGATTGACGAGAGACGAATAAATTTTTATTCGAATAAAAATACGACTAAAAAATAATCGAATACTTTTTATTCGAATATTTAAAATACTATTTCAATCGAATAAAAATTTAGTCGAATGAAAAATTATTCGAATACAAAATTAGTCGAATACATATTATTCGAATAAAAATTTATTCGTCTCTCGTCAATCGAATAAAAAAGTATTCGTCTCTTGTCAATCGAATAATTTTTGCCCAACTTTGGAAACAACTGACTTTTTTCTCCTCTTGGACTCCTTGTTGCTCCATCTGTTGTTATCTTCCTAGATTCAAATACTCTAAATCTTTACTAGGGGTCCCTTTATACACTTTGAGGAATGCAGAATATGAAAATTATATCGATTTTAAGATCTCGTATCGAGTTATTTTTACTTTTCCGATTTCTAACATGTTAGGGTCCCTTTATACGTTTTGAGGAATACAGAATATGAAAATAATATCGATTTTGTGATCGCTCATCGATTTATATGAACTTTTCTTCTTTCAAACATGTTAGGGATTTAATTTAATTTTTTTAAACATTTAATTTTTTCGAATAAGAGATTATTTTTATGTGAATATCTATAATATGAATATATCTATAAAATGGACTAATATAAAAGTATTCAAATGGTTATTCGATTTGTTTTGCCCAAATAGTTGATTATTCGTGTAAAATAATGACGAATAAAAAAGTAATCGTATGGTTAATCATATGTTTTGTACAAATAATTGATTATTCGTGTAAAATAATGATGAATGAAAAAGTATTCGCATAGTTAATCATATGTGTTGTACGAATAATTGATTATTCGAGTAGAAAATTCACGAGTAGAAAATTCACGAATAAAAAATCATTCGTCTCTCGTCATTCGAATAATATTTGCCCAACTCTGGTTGTTTCACCCCAATTTTTTATTACTTAAACAAAAACCATGTATTGATGCTAATAAAAATTGATAAGTCTGCAAAACATAGGTGGAAGAAATAAAAGATAGTTGCAAAACGTTTAAAACAATTAAGATTCATTTGGAGCTCCATATCTTAAAGGAATGGAACTTCATTTAAAGAAGAGTAAACTTTCTAAAATATGAGCCCAAATAAAGCTGTTTTGTTCCTTATGTACAGCTTTATAATAACCAACACTTCAAAACAAAACATCAGTAGTTAGTAAATTTATTTATTTTAGGAAATATATATCTCAGGAATCATTAGATGTACAGATGTCAATTAACACTCAAATTAAAGCTAGTTTAATGTGCGCTATAAAGTAGTTTAAAACGTTCATCTTCCTCGGAATAGCAGTTTTTATTTTTGACAATTTAAATTTACAAAATATTGAATTCCAGTCGGCAAAATGTTTGATTGATGAAAAACATTCTAAGTAACCTTTAGACCTACAGATGTATGCCAGCCAGCACTCAAAACAAAGCTAGTTTAATATACTATAAAGTAGTTTATAACTTTGATCTTCTAAGCGGTAGTAGTAGTTCTTATGATATTAACATATCAATATGGATTTTACATATGAAGTGTTGTCCAAACAACTAGAAATCAATTTATATTAACAAATATCATCCCCCTAGGAAAATAAACGTTATAAGCTACTTTATATGTCATTGCACTAGCTTCAATGAGTATGTTTAATGGTTCCTGGATATATTTTTTCATAAACCAAAAAAGTTTGTCCGAACAACTAAAAATCAACATTTTTTTAAATATCATAAAAACTACTACCCTCACAAAGATAAATCTCATAAACTACTTGATAGCACCTATCAAACTACTTGTGATAAGATGGTTTCTGAAATATGGATTTCCCCAAATAAATTTAATAACCGATTTTTCGTTATGAAATGTTTTTAAAAAAACTGTATATACCAACTATTGAACATAAATAGCTATATTAGGGATTATATTTTAGGAAATTTACTTTACTTTAAGTGAGATTCTATTAGGTTTTCTCCTGTTGTAAATAGTTTAAAAACCCTAACTATATTTAACAAACTCATCAAGTTAGACTAGTAGTTATGCATAGTTTTCATTAAAGTAATAAAATATTTGGGTGAAATAACTGACATTTTATCAACCAGGCTCTTGTCCTAAGAGAACTTAAAACACTATCTCCTGGTGATTCTAAAGAAAATTAAAAAAATTACATGAATCATTCTTTTCCAATCAACGACAGAATTATGGGTTTAGAAACGAACTCCAGGTAATATCGAATGTGACAAAAGAATAAGAAGCGCATTAATACGAAGAAACCTTTTAGGAATGCTACGATTAATCCAAATAGATCAACCAAACCCATTTTAAGACAAATGTAGTTTATAGGCATATCCAAGACTTAGGGGAAAACAAATGAAATTGAATATGAGAAGAAACTTCGAACCAGGCATGCGACATTTTTCGAAAAAAACATCGGTGTTCTGCAAATCGATCTATTAAAGCCGATGGTTTTTTTTTTTTTTTAAGATCAATGTTTACTGATGTTTCAATTTTTCATTTTTTTAAATGCATAAAGAACATAATAAAAAAATAAAATTAAATGTGATTCTGAAAATTTCAAATTCAAAACAAAAGGAGGAACTATTCCTATTAACAATGAGTTGGGAGGAGGTAGCACTTCCTACCCTCACGCTAAAAGGATAAAGGTAAATTAAAATGGCAAACAACAACCAATGAACCAATAAGAGCGCTTGAATGTTCTTCTCATTCCAGAACATATCATGGAGGTTTAAAAGCAGTTTTTAAACGAGAGTGTGCTTTCAACCGAACTTGCAGTGTACTTTAAAGCTTCTGTTTAGGAATGAACTCATTGACATTTTACTCTGATAATTATAATTATAAGAATTCTATTATGGTTAAAGTTGCAATTGAGTATTTGTCAGTAATGGCGACATCCGTCCCATGAGAAAGATTTTTTTCCTAACTGTTTAGGATAATGAGTGAAAAAAGAAGTCGTCTTAAAAATATGTTAAGGGATTAAAAAGGGGGATTGTGGAAAAAGTTAACAAACTGTGAATAATAAATATTGGGGCATTTGATAACTATATGCTAATAACAGTATTTGTTGGTTTTGGATCATTAATTCAAATTAGTGTACATATGTAATTAATTTTCTTTTTTATTTAATTTGTAAATAAAATGTTTGTTTGTATTTTTTTTTTGTATTTATCCAAATTAAAAGTGTTTAAATTATAGGTTGGCTTCAAGGATCTGTTTGAGAGTCAGCAAACTGTCTGTAGCATGCGCAGTAGAGGATTTGGAAGGGGAAAACTGTACTGTGCATGCTCCTGACAGTTTGCGGACTCTCAAACTGGTCCTTGGAACAAATTTATCTTACTGAAATGGATGTTCAAAAACATCGATGAATTTTCGGCGGTTTTGTAATCATTGATATTTTAAAACATCGATGTTTTGTTATCAATGTCGCATCCTTACTTCGAACTGAAACAAGAAATCTGTTCCAAGAACCTAGATGCAGGAAGAAAGAAGATTTAACTTTGCAATAGGACACACATTCCAGAGAGGTATGAAAGGATGCAATGAGGTTGAATATTTTAGTAAGCCTAGCATTACTTACACCAGTTTAATGTTTGGTTACTTAATAAATTAACGCGTTTAAATAGTAAATATTAAACATTGTTGTAATTTTTTTTAATGTCACTATTTCTACTTACTTGACAACTTTCAGTTGGAAGAATGTAAGAACTACTAGTTTCCTGCAGAAGTTGGTTCATAACTGTTTTGAAATTGACGGTATTTCTAGGCATACAAGTGCACCTGACGAAGCGCTTACTATGATATTCCGTGTCCCATGGGTCTAATGGATTTTCATCGGGTTCACAATCTTCTTCGTCAACCCTCACAACACAAGCTGGGCATACCTTCCTCCTGGTGTTGTCCGAAACAGAGGTCTTCAGAGTTGATGCCTTTGAAGAAACATTTAACATATCTGAAAAAGACGAGCGGCGTAACGTTTCAGCAGGCGATCTCATGATCATTGACATAGTTTGCTGAATGGCGGCTCTAACATTGTATGTTTTACTTGTAGACTGACCCAAAATGAATGGAAATGATACAGTATGCGTTTTCATTTCATTAATACTTTGAGAATGTATTGTTTCTTTTGTTAAATGTTGCCTTCCTTTTAAACTTTCAGAAGGCTCTTTAGTTTTAGAGCTTTTATCGAGGGAATGAAGGTTCCTCACATCAAACCTTTCCTCCTTTCTAGCAGATAATACTTTCTGTTTGACCGGTTCTTTTTTAGGTTGAACTAAGTGAGCAAAAGTACTCGGACGAACTTGCTCTTTGTTTGTTTTCAATTCCATATTTACTGGAGCAATTTCGCTATTTATAGAATTATGTTTGGAAGATAATTCTTTGTTCTCTGTTAACGTTCGCATAGTGTTTTTCCTTAGATATTCAGTTTTTGTAGTAGTAGGTTTCTTTCCGTTAATGATAGCATTTTTAGCAGGTTGAGACAGTTTTTCCTTTGCAATGCCCTTATCGTCTGTTATCAAGACAGGATTTTTCTTTGACATCGTAGTTTTCGAATCTGAATTGAGTTTCCTTTTCAAAATACTCTGGTCATCTTCTTTATTAAGATAATTTTTATTTGAAATTGTATTTTTCGAATCTGACTTTTTCTTCAAGTTAGTTTGGCCATCTACGTTATTAACATGATTCTTATTTAAAACACGATTTTTCGAATCTGAATTAACAATGTTATCATGTTCTACTTCTTCTTTGATGTTATATATTTCATCAAAATTCCCTCTTTTAACATTAACATCGTTAATTAGTTTGACCTCTTCAACTTTTTTCGGCTGAGCATTGCTAGCTATGATTTCAATTCCAGATTTGTTTTGTAAATTTTTGCTAGCAGTAACAAAATTATTTTTGAGTCGATTCTCATTCTTAATCATCGCGTCTTTGCCGCAATCTTTCTCTGTATTACTTATAGTTCTTGGAGCTCTTGCTTCAGTTTTGGATTTTTTCGAATTATCAAAAGCAACTATATTTTTTTTATCAGGTAAGATTTTCAATTTTGGATCTATAATTATATTTTTGGGTTTCTGTCTTGAATTTGCCACTGTAGTTTTTTTGGATTTTATATCTTTTCTTCCACCATTTTTTTTTATTTCATGCTTTAGTGGTAATCCACTAAGCTTTCTGTAAAGAGTCATTTCTGGAGAATGGAGCTTTAAATCCATGACAGCTGAATTGCAAACTGGCTGTTTTGTGTTTTCTGATTTAGTGTGCACAGATGAAGCGTCGTAAAATGTTTCTTTTACTTTAGCCTTCTGTCTACGATGAGACACCTTTTCTTTAGTCTCATCGATTAGCGATCGATTTTGGGAAGATGTATTTTCTAAAAGCGTTTCCCCGACAAAGGAATTTTTGTTAGGCCTTCCAATGATCAAATCATCAAAAGTAACTCTCATACCTTTATCTTTATTCGCATTGTTCTGCTCTTCTTCACCGGAGTCTTCATAGAACATTTCCTGAAACTTTTCCGTGACAGATGACGGTAAAAAAAAATCTACACCCACATTGAGGTTTTCAATGTCACCATTCCTTTTTTCAAAATTATCCTCATTTATTGTACTATTGCTTGAATATTTCTTTGGTGAAATATTAGTCTTGTGAGACTTTTGAAATGTGCTGCTGCTATTTTCTGAACTGCTTTTATTTTTATTGATGTTTTTTTTTTCTTCATTGGCTTTTAATCTTTTCAAAAGTTCCTCATATATATTCTGCTTGTCAGAAGCTTCTTGACCATCATCATCGGATGATGAGCACGAGCTCAATGTCGAGTCCTCATCAGAAGATACGTTTTGATCATGAGATTCTTTCTCTTTGTTCGTTATGTCATTAAAGCTTGATTTACCTGAAATCTTAAAAGAACAATAATAAACTTTATTATTAAAAGAAGAGAAAATAACATTTGTCTACAATTTCATCGTTAGATCATTCATTTTCTATTTTTTTTTTTTAATTCATAATAACTCTTTAAACATTCAATAGAATTTATATTTATATATAGTTGACCGTAAAAATTGATATATAAGAAGATGCTCAGGAAAATAGTTTACAACTATTTATTTTCCGACGTTTCGCCCCACTTTGCAAGGCTTCATCAGGGCTGTTCAAAGGTAAAGGCTGAACCAAATAAAAAAAATAATAAAATAAAATTGTTGGTTCAACCTTTACCTTTGAACAGCCCTGATGAAGCCCAGCAAAGTGGGGCGAAACGTCGGAAAATAAATAGTTGTAAACTATTTTTTTTTCTCTTTTGACCGCAACACTGACCATCTTCTTATATATTCAATAGAATTGTTTTGTTAAGGCAACATCTCACAATTGTCAAAAAATATGGATGCTTAAATGGACGTATATTTATTGACGAAATCATGATGATGGTTAAGATGTACAAGAAGTAAACTGTATACTTTTAAATGTGGGTCAACGTTTCGACCTAAAGTTTTGGGCTTTAATTAGGCCTAAGGAAAACGATGACATAGATATGAAGTGAAATGAGAAGTAATAAGGTCAATATCTCTACGTGAACAGTATTGTAGTGATAGTTAATTGATTGGTATATCTAGAATATGACGACACTTTTTTTGATAAAATCGACCGACTGTAAATGCTACTTTATAGAATACATTTTTATCGATTTTCCCGAAAAAGACTCTTAGCGATTTTGATTAATCTCGCCATGTTAGTATAGAATTAAATGATCTATAATATCAGATAGATCGTATCCTCATGGAAATAGCCTGACACGGTTTAAATGATACTTACGAAGTAATGAGCCCCTGATCCTTCAAAGGTTGTAACGATAAAGATTTTCATTTTCTCCTCCCTATAGTTCTATCTTGTTTTTCGTAGCCCTGATGAAGACCTTCGACTTAAGGTTCGGATACACAGAAGGCAGACTGTCGCAGCGAGAAGCAAGTGGACGTCGCGGAAGTCTGCGATAATTTGACGCCACACAGAACGCGAAATCTTCAGCCTTAAATCGTACCGTACAGATACTTAAAACGGGAAGGAGAGACTTTGAGCTAGAGTAATAATTAAAAAGCCCCTGAAATCGAAAAATGGCATCAAACCCGCCATTCCCGCCCTCCATGGTAGCCTTACTTTTTAAATATTGCTCTATCTCAAAGTCTCTCCTTCCCGTTTTAAGCTAATATTTCAAAAGTGGTATAGGGCCCTCGCTTTCCGGGGGTTTAGCGGGGCGGGTCCAGGGAGATGGATGGCCTTTTTTAAGTGTTACGATCTCCTCTTGTGAGATTGTGACATGTTGTACATCGACCAACCTAATCGCTGTAATTGTCCGTTTGAAAAGTCAGATAAGTAAGGTTACCATGGAGGGCGGGAGTGGAGGGTTTGATGCCGTTTTTCGATTTCAGGAGCTTTATAAATATTGCTCTATCTATATAGCGTTACGATCTCCTCTTGTGTTCATCGACCAACCTACTCGCTGTAAGTACAGCCGTAATCACCGTCGTGATCTTTCTGGGTATTTGGAAGAGACGATGCAACATAGCATAGTACAACTAGACCGCCAGACCGCGTTCTGCGTGGCCAATCCTTTAGACCGGAATTTTCGCTCGACCAAACAATATATTTCTGACTGTATACTCAGACATCTCTTTCATTAAAAAAAAAATTATTCAATTCAAATTGACAAAAGTAGCATGCTTTTGGTTCTTAAGAGTATCGTAATTTTTTTTCTTTTTACTAAACAATCGATGTTCTTTGTTTTGTAAGAAGGAATATGTGTAGGATCGGGGGTGGCCAGAAGAGAAGTGTGTCGCTAAAGTTGCGCCATTAAAGGTTTTAAGGGAACTATATTTTTGTGGTGAACTTTCAAGCCAAGAAGGAATAAGAAAGAAAATAGTAATGCACACATATACCTAAACCTTTATTAAACCACACCTTTTCATTTTCTTTCATCAGTTTCTCTTTGGAACATTTATGATTAGTCGCACCATCAAATTTTAAACAATGCGTTTCCGTTTCATTCGTTGTCACATTTCCGTTAAGTAAAGATACCTGAAATGAAGAAATATGTTACTATAATTTTGATAAAAGTAATCTATATTACATATTGATAGGCCAATTGGCAATATTAGGTTTTTAGAGCACGATTCAAATATCAGCTAACATTTTTTGTCGTAACCATTTACATGGCCATTTCTGACATACGGGGGTTATTCTGTTAGTCCAAGAGACTAATAGAAGAAAAAAGTCATTTATTTCACTCTAATGTTTGATTACTTAAAGGAAAACTATGTGCACATAAACAGTAGTTTGTCATAAAAACTATTAACACCTGTCAACACATAAGAAGACCTCTATAGAAATTCGAGGATTGTTTTAAGTGCTAATAAACACAGAATAGTTCTGGTTCGGAAGACCTAACTGAATAAGACCAGGTATCGTCAGTCCTTGAAAAAGGGGCCTACGGAAAAGCCTCAGGAAGTCGGTTATGGTTTTCTATAAAAACTTTTTAGGCAGGTTTTATAATCTATACTTCGATAGGTTAAACAGCTGTTTAACTGTTTTAACCTATCGCTTTGAACAGCCCTGATGAAACCCTGCAAAGTGAGGCGAAACGTCGGACATTAAATAATTATAAACTATTTGTTCTTTTCTTGATCAACCCTGACCATCTTTTTATATTATTGTCTTACAAAGCCACAAGATACTACCAATTACCAGTGCATGGAATAGATCTCTCCCAGAAAAGGTGGTTGGGTTAATAACAAACTCTGTCTCTAGTAGGCGCACATTTACAGAGCTAAGGCATTTGAGTGTGACCCAGGAGCTGTCTTATGTTAATTTATTAGGGTAGTTCCGTGTTATTTAGGTCAATTTTCTTTATTATTTAATTAACTTAATAAGGAGTACGTAAAGACTATTAATATAAGAAAATAATAATATGTTTTGACAAAAAAAATTATTTATAAACTAGAGTGAGGATGGCAGTAGCGCACTCTGGTGGATTCCGGACGAACTTCATGCAGCTTCAGACAGGCAGCCTCTCTTCCCTCGCTACAGTTCAAATAAACACGTACTCTCTGCGTAGTTTCCTGACACCGTTGCGACGTATTGTACTAAACAGCTACAACCTCATAGTTTGCAATGACTGCCTTACCTCGAGTTGGATCCAAAAGGCAAAGTGAGGAGTGGCACACTGCAAACTCTCCTCAACCAAAGAAAGCCTGAATGAGCAAATCGAAAATCAAATCAATGCTAATTTGTTTTTTCCCAGAAGGGGAATTGTCCACAAAGAATTTGTTCCTCCAGGACAAACAGTTCACCAAGTTTTTTATAAAGACGTCCTGAATGGCTCAGAAAAATGGTCATTAGCGTCAGATCAGACATTGAAGACAAATAGATGCAGCATCATGACAACGTCTCATGTTACACTGCCCTCTCTATAATAGAAGTTTTGACCTCTAAAGGCATTCCTGTGGTTTTCCAGACCTCTATTCACCTGACCTTAGTCCCAGTGACTTTTTCCTAAACTTAAAAATATCCCCAAAGGAGGTCCTATGGGGACACCCAAAAGAGTTTATCGGTCATGCTGAAGACCACACCGGTTAAAGACTTCTAGAGCTGCTACCAACAGTGAGAACAACGTCTCCATCGGTGTGTAGCCGCCCAAGGGAACTACTTTGAAGGTAATAACATTGATGTTCCAAAAAAATAAAAACTTTGGTAAATAAAAAGTCAGTCTCATTACTTTTCTGCCACACCTTGTATAATAGTACAAAAGATTATAAACAAGCCGACTCGGCAACGGTCGTCTTTCTGACTCAGAAAACCAGTAAGCATCTTGGACGTACCCTAAAGCATTGACCATAACCTTTAACACATTTATAAACATATAATTAAGAATAAGCATGTGTTTTATATTAGATCCATATGGTTTCCAGGTAACCAGTTTTAAATCTCGGTCATCACATGCAACTTATTGTAACCTGTCTCACTCAGGGCTTATGTTTACATTATTTTGAGGAGATAACCTCCTACTGTTTATCTTTTAGTTATATTACACAAGTTTTATTGAAAAAGCTATTAAAGATTCTTTTAAAATTTGGCTAAAATATACTGCGATTATTGGATGAGATTTCGGCGAAAAATTTCAGGATCAGTAAGTTTTATACTCATATGGTTGGATTTACGGCTACAATTATAAACAGATGAGTTATTTCGTTATAAACTTGTGCTTCCTATCTTTTTTCATTTCATCCCCTGCGAAATAGGAGCTACCAATCATAACCCTATTTTAGAGTTAATAAGATGATTAAAAAAGCTGCCTTAAGATTTTGCTTGCCTTAAGATTTTGAAACTTGTTCTAAACCAGCTCTAGTAAGTTCATAAAAAACGTTACTTTTTTTGTTTTATAATAAGGTATTGTATAGATTTGCCAAAACGAAGCACAATAAGAACAAAACTGTAAAAAAATAAAAATAACTTGAACTGTTTGAAGACGGTATTGTTAAAAAAACCATAAATCTTGGGTGTTACTAAACAATCTTACAGCAGTTGCTTCGAAAACGATTTTGGACTTTGGTATTTGTTTTGGTTAGATATTTAAGTTAATTCATAATAATTGAAAGAATTTTACAAACACCAAATAAAAATATCATTAAAATGTGTTTTTTTTGTTTACGAAAATCAGCGATTTCATGAAAAAAAGCATAATAAGGGTTAAGTGATCTTATCAACCAGATGATACCCATATCTTTCATTATGAGAATTTACACTCCTTGAAACTGTAAGTTTATGTTATACTCAACACAACAAACTATTTAAACAATAATGTATAAGAATACATTGTTGAATACACCTTAAATTATAGATAGTCATTGTGTATTACTTTGGAACATCATGTTCCAATATTATTTTTTAATAAATAAAAATGATTGGTTGTTTTCACAAGACAAACTTATATTAAAATTATTTTAATATTAGTAAAACTTTTTATTAGTAAAGCCATGATACTGGTATCCTGGCATGGCATTTTTATAAAAATTGGAAGGCTACTTTTGTACAGGTTCCTTATCTTGGATGAACAGTGAATTCCCTAAAACACTTTGTTTGAGGAGCTTCACTATTTAAAAAGTATCGAAACACTAAAAGTGAGATGGTTTGACAAGCATAGAAGTAGAAGCAAGGACGTTCAAAATTCACCACTAAGGAGGAGTGACACTATGGCAGCAGGAGTCGACAAGCGCAGGATCTTGGAGAAGATCCAGATGATGTCGCCACTTATGTATGTATATATTCATTGGTCACTAAAGTTTTAAAAGCAAACAATTAGCGTAATTAAAAATATAATACTTGCCCCTTCTTTGTCAACGATGATCTCAGAATGCTGTGAACTCTTTCTAATAATTAAATGTCTATTAATGTCACAATTCGTATCTCCAGTAGATCGTTCAACATAAGCATTACCTACAGCCATCTATAAAAAATATATAAAGTACACAATAAATATATATACTATAAAACTTATTTTATAAAAAAATATAAAATAAGATTGTAATATATAAAATCTATTAAATGATAACGTTTATTTAAACATTTTACTCAGTGTTAAAATCCTTAAATACTAACCTCATAAATGTTAAATGTATGATACGTTTCATTCGAATTTCAGATCTCAGTATGCAATGCGAGAGGAACCTACCAGACCCTACCTCCAGACCCACAACATATGTACAAAAACGCCTAGACATCTAGTCGCTTGTTGCTAGTAATGAATTGTGATTTTATGGTATTACAGCATTATTTTTACGTTCATCAACTCCAGCTAACACTGCCATAGTGTAAACTGAGAATAATGTAGAAAAGGTAAATTTCTAAATAATGGTTTAAATACTGCTCGATAAAACTATCTTAAGTTTTCCCTATATATTTCAAACTAAATGTCTAAAAAAAAAAACTAAGTTAAAAATGGCATGTAACCCTCCACTCCCGACCTCCGTGGTAGCCTTACTTATCTCACTTCTTAAACAGACAATTATAGCGTATGTATACCTCTAATAATTCACTATCAGTGACTCTTTACAATTGTAAATCCACCAAGTTTACCTGAAATATATTTGAAAGGCAGATATATCTCGTTAAGTTTAAACTACTCTTAAGAGTAGAGTCCTCGTGAACCTCTCCTCTGGTACCTTACCTTTGATATTTGACGTGGGAGTACCATCATTACTTTGAAATTATGAAATCACATTTAGGAATAACTTAATTCCTTAATAAAGACATAGTTTCTAATGTCACAAAATGCCAAATACTAAGGTGCAGTATAATCCACTATGGCATATTCAAAGTATTAGCTAAACATATAGTACAGGAATTAAGACACACACTTCATGCTTCCACGATCTTCTTAAAAGAACTTCATTGAGTAGCGTTCATTAAATTAGATCAACATTTATGGAGTATAATGGTAACTAATTTGATAAACAGAGCAAAACATGACAATTTTCTTTTTTAAAAAATTACAAAAATTATTTTATTCATAGGAAAACAGCATTTTCCCCTTAAAAATAAAGAAACATTAGATATAGTTGTCTTTTAAATCAACAGTAGTCTTATATCCATTTTATATGAATAAAGTTATAATTACGTAAACTATTTACATAAATTTATAATAAGGTTTGCAGTAAACGTTACTTTTGTGTTCCTATAAGAAAATAAAAATTCATTAACCCATTCGAGACCAATTGTACACCGTGTGTGCAAACTACCAGCAGGAATGGTCCCTCCCCCTCTGGCTAATATGCCACCAATGTAAACCCGCCTTCAGCGGACCTTACAGCTGTTCTTATAATGTCATACGGCAAAACAAGATGTATTATAATAAAATGTATACATATCATGTATTGTATATTATGTAATTGTATATATATATGAATTAAATAAAGAGGTTAGGGAAAAAAAAAAGCGTGTGTGCAATGATCTTGAATTGCAATATCAGTCAGTATGGAAGAAGCGGCCGTTAAAATAAGTCTGGTTTAAGATAATATAGGGGGCAGCGGTAGTCTACCAACCCACAGATTGTCAGATCCAGTATCAGTAACAGATTGGAAAAATTCAGAATGACTGCCTAGCGACCAATATTACAAGCGAAAAAAGAAATAATCTTCCTTCTCTTTAAAATTGGTCTGAAGTCATGTATAATAATTCACGACAATTTTTACTTTCACTTACCTATATATGGAATACATAGTAAGGGAAAGTACTGCGATCGTGCAAAGCTATAATGGCTGTACGTGAACAGCCTATCACAAAACCGAAAAGTCGTACGAAACTAAAATTATATATTTAAGGTGGGTAAAAACCATGGATGTGACAGAAACGTTTTCAATAAAATTGACTGACCGAAAGTGCCACTTTTTTCCATAGAATAAATAATCCATATAGATTTTCCACTTTTTTTTTTGTTTTTTATTAAAATCGGTGAATCAATGGGAAATAATTAAGTGGACTTTAATGCCAACTAGATCTAGAAGGATTTTTTAATAAAATCTTCCTCTAAAGTACCTTTAATGTTTTTTATTTGAAAATAAAAATAACCAGTACTTATTTTTTGAAATAATATACAATGTATAAATACAAATTTGTATGGATAACTAAAGAAGAAAAAAATAAAAATTAATACATTCGATTCGAACGGGAAAAACCGAAACCACAAGATCTCATCCGATTGAAATACATGTTTACGACTATTTTTTTACACTTTATGTTATATTTTGTTATACTGTTGTATTCTTGGAAGGAATAAGTTAATATTCGTTAGTTCCATCTCAAGAACCCTAAATATGTATTTTTATAACAAGAGAAAAACAAAAATGTTTTGTTGAAATTATTCCCCTTTCGTCGTCTTTGACTTTTTTTCTGAAAATCACAAAAATTACGACTTAAGCACGAGTCTATCAATCTACTCAAAATTTTAGAATGTAATTAGAGTAAAATTGAATGTTGAGTGATGCGAACATTAAGAATGTGATCAAAACGATTACAATACACCAATGAAAAAAAATCACGTTTATATGGATGAAAATGAGGCAAACTAAATTTTGAACATTCAAACAAAATAAAAATGGGTATTGTGACATTAGTGAAATTAAAATAGTCGATGAGAAAAAATAATCCACCTACCTGACAAGTGCACTGTTTCAACCACTATCCATGAGAAGAAACTTTTGGTCTTGCTGGATTTCACATCTAAACGACATCCATTGCATGCTGGAAAACAATTCAGAGGTCAATTACGTCGTTTTTATAAAAAAAAATTTAAATTAATAAAATTACTAATAAATGAACGGTTTCTAATCATGATAAATATTTTTTCATACGTTAAGTCATATATTATAGAAACCGTGAAATTAGATTAATTTATACCTCTATGCAAAGAAATCGATTAAATTAAAATTATGTTATGACTAAATGTCGTTCCCGATAATTAACAAAAAAACTTTCAAATATATTTTTTTTGAAAAAAAAAATTCAACCTCTGAATTGTTAAGGATAAATGTAAGTTAACTTTGGGTATCCATGTGAACTCGCTTTAAACTAAATGAGGATAAAAAAAAAAAAACAGCAAAACAATTGAATCCAACAGGTACATTTTGGCAATCTAAGAATTCTGAAAGAGATGTAATTAAATTTAATTTTCCATTTAGAGTTTTTGAGTACATTCTACAAATACCGAAAAAGAATAGTACATAGTTTCTTAATCTTAATAAACAGTGGAGAAGTTAAGAGTTATGTTGTACCCAAATAAGAAAATAAACAGCGAACTTCTAAAAGATTATATAACAAGCAAATAATGCATTATCTATTAAATATTATTCCTGTCGTTTAATTTTCCAAAAAAAATAAATTTGAAAGTAATTGTTCAATCTATTGTAACAGTAACAGAACAACACACAATTCAAAGCTAGATTTGAAAGAGGGGGATATCATTATGGTTTAATATTTTATTAGTTGAAGAAGATAGTAAACCAGAATAAAAATATATTGTATTAGAACTAAATAAAATATTCAAAATGTCTTGTCCGAAAAGAAAAAATAGAAATTAATTTCTTTGTGGATCTACTTCAGTTTTTAAAAAATAATATTCTAAAAGGATTTCCATTTCAGAACATTTTGATTCATAGAGTTTCAGTTATAGTAACCCTGAGGAAGGAACATTTAGTAAGTTCTATAATAAGGTTTAATGAATACAAACTTAATTCATATTTATGACCTTGAAAATTAATTGAATGTTAGGACAATTTATCAGTCGATAGCCAATTTGCCAAGTGCAATCTCTCAAAGAATTCAAGCCCAAAATGTAATTATTGTATTTCTCATTTCATGGCTAAGCTAAGTAACTTCATTCAGAATTACTGTTATAATTAATTTGAACAACCGACTGTCATTTAAGTAAAAATTGTATCATGGTAAATAGTGAGGAATGACAAAAAAAATTATTTTTTATATGCTAATTCTTTGAATAAATTTATATCATTTGGATTATACAACACCTAATAGAGGCATGTATGCAGTTTAAAACTTAGTTTAATTTTTCTATGATTAGAATATAGATATATAATAAAAAAATACAAACAATAACATTTATATTACAAAATAATTTACATGTAAATGATTTATGTCAGAGAGAATGAGTCAGGTTTTGACTCACTCACTTTTTCTAAAATCGACAGCCCTGATAAAGCCCTACTGAGTGGTGCGAAACAGCAAATAAATAGTTGTTAACTATTTTTTGTTGCTTTTTGACCACACCTCCGACCATCTCCTTCATATTTTGAAAAATACGGTTAATCATTTATATATATTCTAAATGATCATTTTAATGATAGATAATTGCCTGCATAGATCCTTATTGGGACAATATTAGTACTGAGAGATGAGACAGTTTTTGAATCAGTAAAGTGTACAGAGTCACCACATATTTTATTTACCAGTTTTTATTATATACTATTACCATACATTTTTGTAATACATTATTAACATGTAGTTTTATTATATATTGTTATTTACAACAACTATAAACTAAATAAGTATAATAAACAATTAATTCAATCATTAATCTAATGTATACATAAAGATGAATGTTTAATTTTAACTGTATACATTAAATTATATCAAACTTACAATTGTGTTCAATTAATCTATTTATATCCCCAAAACAAGCAAAAGCGAAGCATTTCAGTGTCTGCTAGTTCCTTATATGAGGCATTCAGTCATAAAACATGGGATCTGACATTTTTTAGTAATTCAAGTTTTTGGTTAATATGTGATTCCTTAAAGCTGATTTCACAGGATTTTAAAAGAATTTGTTGGAAATTTCAAAAACGGGAATGGAGGTAAATAGCTGAAATTAATTATATTTTGTTTATTCAAACTTAATATATGTACTGGAGTCAAATGTAAAATTTGATTTATTTAAAAAAATGCAGTCCTTCCAATGAATCTGTTCAGTTTTACATAAATATATTTCCTAAAATTGGAATTAAATGATTTAAAGATCGCAAATTAAAAAACTACAACAAAGATGTCCTCCTAAATGGTTGTGAATACAAAAAATATAGTTGCTAGTATAAGTTACTTAAAAAGTATATATTTTGAAGAAGAAAATATTAGTACTATCTTTAATAAGTTCTTGTAATCTAATCCAAGGTTAGATTCTAGCCAGAATGAAAATATATGGAGACATCAGCGGTTCAAAATTAATCACAAAACCTTTTAAATATTAAGTCATAAACATAAACTTTTAAAAACAAAACAACTAAACTAAATAGACATTAAATTGATAAAATAAGGTTTTAACATTTAATCTATTATAACCCATTAATTTATAGATAAATGCACTTAGATTTTTCTTTAACAAAACTTTAATACCCCAGAATTGGAGATGGAATGAACTAATTATAATCATAAAACCCTGGGAGTAATTTCAAGTATAAAGATTATCTATGGTGAAAGAAGGTAATTTATTAACTCTAATCAAACATTAAATGGTATAGATAACCTTATTTAATTTTTACCTAAATATTAACCTTTCTAGAAGTGCAAAACAAAGAATATACCTATGAAACCCATAACACCTCTCTCCCCTCCAAAAAAAAATTCTCTATACTTTTAACAGAAAACATTAAGACCACAACATCAACAAAGGGTTGCATAAATAATATTTAATTGTTTAGTTTGTTAAGTGTAAACCTACCTGTTCATTATTAAGTACATCTTTGAGCTCTAGATTCGTTTCTTCTGACTGTAGCTCAGTCTTCTGACTTACCTATGAAAAAGTTACATGGCTTAGTAATGAGCTAATAATAAGAAAAGTTTCATTTTTTTTTTTTTTTAACAAAAATAATATTTCATTACGTTTTCCAATAAGTCTGTGGAAACGGGATGTGAAACATCTATCATATCCTCTTTGCCTTCGACTTTTTTTCTAACTATATTTAGCTGCTCCATGAGAGTACCGCATTTATTAGTTGCAAGTTGCAAATGCTCTTGAAATGCTACAAATGCAGGTCATAGATAACATAACATCCACTAATTTTACAGTTACAATCTCAACTCAATTAATACTGAAGGAATCTTCAATTTGAAGTTAAATCGCATAAAATAGAAAAACTTGCCTGCAAGTACACTTCGTGGCCGTGTCTCCATGCTGTTCAATATTACTGGTGATGCCTAAAAACTATTTTAGGGTTAGGAAATAAAGCCCTAAAAACTTTACAGTGATGACAATATCAGCATAAATCAGCTTCATATATACAAGAGCCCACAGCTAAACAAAGATATTGTAAAACTGGCAAATGCTATATGCATTTGGTGATCTACTGAAGCTATGATATTAATAAATATACTGTAACATACAGTTTTCTATACTAATTTAAAAAATTAAGATTCTATTTACTTTAATGAGCCATGTGACATTCATATGACTACCTAATACTAAAAAGTAGGGTTATTTAATCTCAGCCACATGTTTCCATATTAAAATAAGTTTATTAAATAAATATTGTTTCCACATTAATATGCTTTTATCAAATCTATATTGTTTTCAAAGCTGAAAACTACTATAAGCATCATTGTCATCTGATAAAAAGTCTTCAGATAAAATACCAAAATATATTTAAGTCTTACAATAGAACTAAAGTCTTTATTTTTACCTTTTTTTTTTTTTAACAAAATAGAATATTTTTTATTTTCATAGTAACCTATGCTACAATACAACAAAACCTCTCATGAGAGCTTGACACATTTCTCTCATTTTATACTTTTTCTTTAATGAAATAAAGTAAATTTTAATAAAAAGCATATAATTTAGATCTGAATTAACAAAGATAAAGAATACAGAAATCAGATAAAAGCGTGGCTAATTTTTGTGACTAAATATTCATATGCTTCATTATAACATCACATGGTTTTTTCTTTTCTAATAGTTTTAATTCATTTTTACAATTAAATTGATAAATTTTAACTAATTTATTAAAATTTTAAATGCTTATAAAAACTATTATACGAGTAAATGATCTAAAATATACTCCATTGCTAGTTCCAGAAAGTGATATGTAAGTTATGATCAGTAAGGCTGTGTATTTTTTAATCGAAGGTGCTACAAGTGTTTTCAGAAGATGAACAGAGGAAATGTTCCTCACCTAATGTTTAACTAAATTAATCTATACTCAAGAATTAATGTATTAATATAATTTGTATGAAGTACGCCTTCAACTTAAGGCCAGGCATCACTTCCCTTTAGAATGCTAGTTGGGTTATTGTTAAGAGTCTGTAAGAGAAAATTAATTGAAAAGAATTGACATGAAATGAAAGAAAAAATCTATTGAATAAATTACAACATGGTTGTAGGCAATGGCCGACAGAAAACAATTCTGGTTAGAATGGGTTAATGAATTTTGATTTGCGTTCATGTAATTCATAGATATTGATAGTAATGATTTTGAATGTTGAAGAAGTATAATAAATAAGAGGTGAACTTACTCCCATACTTCCTTCTTCTCCACAGCTCTCTCATCTCTATTGCCAGAGAGCCACTTCCTAAATAGTCTACTCACACATGATGAGGTTGATTTTCAATGAAGAAGGGAATAAAAAGATTTAACCAGAGAAAAAATGGCTCTCTCATACCATTAGTCTCTTCTCCCACAGAGGGCGCTAGGGGAGGTAAGGTTTTACTACTGGCTACAAGGGGCACTATTAGTGCTATATTATCAGGCTCTTTCCTTTCAAACAAAACAGCTTTCACTACTTTATAACTTCAATAATGTTCACAAATTTAATTAATTTTTTTCGCAACTGTAGTCAAATTTTAAAAGTGCTATTGATGCTATATTTTAAATGGTCTTTTAACATTTTATTCCAAATATTAATAAAATTTCTTATGAATATTACCGCTTTGCATGTACAGTGACACATCTTTAAAAAAAAGTTTTGATTTTATTATGAAATGGATGTGAATCAAATATATTACTAGAAAAGAGATTCTTTCACTACAGTGGTCCTTCTATAGACTATTCCAAAGTAAGTAGATTTTTCAAAAATTAACAATAGTCTAGGGTACAATTTATAGAATGAGTCAAATACAAAACATTTCTTTTTTTTTTTTGTCAGATGTACTCAAACTAAGCAGCGATACAAACATCACCAACTAGTTTTATTAAAATTTAAATAGAATGATAGAAGTATATAAAATATTATAATAAAATCAAAGGTTTACAAGTAATGAAATAATCAATATCAATTTTTGACAAATGTGAGTTGTTATGGACAATCAGTAAAACTGTAGATGGCGCAAACCTCAAAAACAATGATATGTATATATATTTATTTTTTAAATAAAACTATAAAAAGAAAGAGTGTAAATTTCACATACAATTAAATAACTAAATAAAAACTCTACCAAAATTTTAACGTATATAATATATAGTATATTATCAAAATTAAAAAATCAGAATTTTTTTCTATGTTTAACATAGTATTCAAAACAGTTACTACTATATCATCTGGAATTTTTAAGTTTTTCCATAACAAAGTTTTCCATCTTACAGCAGAACATAAGAGGTCCTTTTGTATCTGGGAAAAATGGATCATTTTGTGTGCCCTCAAAATCTATGATACAAAGTAAAAGAAATTGAACCAAAGACATAGAATTAGGATTGTTACTAAAAAAGAATTTATTGTTTTAAAATTTTTTTATCTTTACATACCACAAAAACAGTCAGTTCGGTTTATAGACTACTATGTAGAATGACAAGACGAGGAACTGATCTCCTGAAAACGTAACATGTTAACTGAAGCAAAATAGTAAATTTTTATATACTCATATACAATTTATGGTTACTTATATCATATACATATTTTTTTGAGGGTCTAGAGGATCAGTCAATAATAAAACTTTATTTAAGGGATGTTTCTGATTTACTAAATTTAAATTCATGTTACTCTAACCTAATAAATACATAAGACACAATTAACAACACTAAATAGAAACAGACAAAATATAAATAACAGAGGAACTACCTGCTAGGAAAAAAATGGTGACATATTGAAAAAACCAAAGCAAACCTACCTCCATTTCAAAACCTATTCAGTTCTGGCACAAACCTAGATTTAATTGGATCACAATATAGAACATGCTGTAATAGACCATTGTAAGTAATGTTTTTACTAAGCAATGTTTTAATTCTAATAGTTATTTAGAAATTAGATGAAGAAAGTATTTGTTCTAAAAAACTGTTTGCTTCATTAAGTTCATCAATAAAGTTGCGAAACATTGCCAAAATAAAGTTATATTATTGATTGATCCTCAAGACCCACAAAAAAATAAATACCTA
>NW_027113382.1:114946-118419 GCF_000696795.3 Halyomorpha halys
TATACCAGACCAATGTGCCCTTCTCAAATTTAGGGTCTCCTTTCCTCCACAAATGAAGTTTGATAGTGCGTTTTTGAGCTGAGAATCATTTTCAAAAATTTTACCTTTCAAGAAGGTGTTCATCCAAATTTCTGAACAGATGGAAATCTGTTGAAGATAAGTGTAGTGAATAATGTGGGTGTAAAAGGACCTTATAACACAGCTCGTTTAGTTTCATCACTATCTGTTCACTGCAGTACAATGTGGATATGATGATTTCACTTCTGAGTAAAAAAGAGAAATGAATTATTCCTGTCAATGGCCACCACAGAAAAACCAATAATTGTTTTAGATGCAAATTTCACCAAATGCCATAGTAATGGTTCTTGCAGCTTGGACTATTGAATGTCCAAGTTTAAACTCATAAAAAAAAAAAAAATTACTTTACAAAAACATGTTTCCGTGGTCATATTTGATGGCATACTAAACAATGTTCAATCAATAGGAATGATAGTAAATATTATCAAAAAAGAGAGGATTAATAATGGCTTATACATAAACATAGTAATCAGCAAAAGTCTAGTAATCCCACTTTGAATTTCTAATATAAAAAAATAGACAATACATATGAAAAGACCCAATATTATTCTGTTGTAACAAAATCAGTGTTTGTAATAATATTCAAAGATATTGAACAAGATGAGACATAAAAATTCATTGTGTTAATATTGACTTGCATGGTATCCTTGAATCCTTACTTAAAATGGTAGAGCCTTTACATTTTCTAGTTAAGTTCCAAATCAAAAATAAAATGGATGCAAATGATAAATTGAAAGGAGTGGCCAAGCAACTTTCACTACCAAATATTTATAGTTTATAACCCTTCTGATAATAACCCGACTTTGTGTTCGATGGAAGATTCTGACTGAAAAATCCCTTTTGTATGGAGACTTCAGTGCACGCTCCAGAGGTTGGGACTACACTAATTCAAACTCAGCAGGAAAAACTGTGGAGGAATTTGCAGACACAAATATGATGGACTTTGTGGAAAAAGAAAATTCTGAGTCCACTTTTATGGATCATAAAGATAATATCTCCCACCCAGACCTATCATTGGCACACTCGTATATAGGTCTGCTGATTTCACACACAGTTGCCTGTCTGCCAGGAGCATTTGGTCACAAAATACTGCTGGCTTACCTTAATAGCCCTTCAAATTCAATTAATAATTCAGAACTCGAATGCTCAGATGGAATTTGAAAAAGACAGATTGCAATAAATTCTCCCAATTCACACACACACATTCCTCCTGAAATCATTAATAAGAGTGCAAATACAAGTGTGCATGACTTCAAGCAGCAATTCTCGAGTGCGCAAAGCAATCTATTCATTTATTAAGGGGCACTCCCCATTCTGGAATTATAATCTCCATAAACTAAAAAAAGAAAACAGGGATGCAGCAAAAAAGATGTTGAAAGATAAAAAAAAAAAAAAAGAGGATATCGTCAGGCTAAAACACCTTACAGCAACCCTTAAGTTCAACTTTATTCAAGCCAAAAGAAAAGCTTTCATAGAATTTTTGGTCCATCAGGACTTTCGGAGGGATGGGGTGAAAGAAAATAGATTTATTTCAAAGCTGAAAGGTGGAAAAGGGTTACAGTTTTGGACTTCCTCAATACTGTATGGAGTTCCCAATATCATAGTGCTTGGCTGAGGTGATCCCAATACTCAAGAAAAGAAAATGTCCTTCTTGCTCGGCTAGGTTCTAACCTATCTCGCTCCCTCAAAGTTTTTTCTATAAGGATGGTCTTAGCTCTGCTGCAGATTTATCTAGATATGGAAAATAGGATGTCATCGAAGCAAGCAGGTTTACAGAGGCACAACTGATCAGATGGCTCGTTTCAGTAAGGATGTAAAAGGCGGCTTCCAACATGGTGGAAAAGAGCTTAAGCTCCTAAAATGCCTTAAAAGAAAACCATCGGGAGTCACCTGGGATATGATAGGTCTCACATATAAGAAGAGTGTCCAGCCTTAGAATACAGTTCTGAAATCATTTGTACTGTGACTGATGAATCCCTAAAGAGCCTACAAAGCGCTATGTCTAATCTTAAGTGCACCATGCTCAATCCTCATTGCAGACAACAATAGAACATCTTTCTGAACAACATAAGCAAGCTGCAATGTGTCCTCATGAGCAAATGCAAAGAACATGTTGTATGTATGGTTAATAAATTATAAGGCTCTAGTCTTTCATATAACTTTTAATTATACAGTAAGATGTGATAGACATAACCACAAGACATTTGTTTTTATTCACCTTGGAGGTTCCATTACTGTTAGTAACAGTGTTACTACATTTCCTTCCTTTTATTTTAATTCAAGATTAATAATTATCTACAACAAAAAAGTAAAAATAAATTTCTGAATGTGAGATAAAATAAAACTGACTAAAAAATAAAATAAAATTTTAAATTGATATAATATAAAATATACTATTGAATATTAGTTTAACTATTTAAGTTCATTCTTCTACTAATTTTCTAGGTTTGATTATTCTTCTTCCATACTTAGACATAGCTTGAGGTAGAGTTCGGATAACCCCGCTAAAACCTATAAAGGTTTCAGAGGTGATCTCTAATTTAAAATTCTAACTGATCACCAAATTCATAGTTTTATCCAATAGTGCAAAGCATTATCACATAATTGCCAATAGTCTGACCTTCAATTTTCAATGTTTTAAAAAACTTATGCCACTCAAACAACACATTCTTCTTTTCTTTACAGTAATTTTCATATTTAGTAATTACAGCATCATATGTCGAAGTTTCAGTAGATAGTCCGATATTTTGCCTTTTCCTCTGATATTTCAATAAAGAGCTTGGATTGCTTCACAACTGGTGTCAATTTGTTTCCTTCTCTTTATGTTCCACCTTCCTGATTGCACTTCCAGACATGTTGCAATATGGCTCAGGGCCAATAAGTATCTTTTCTGATACTTTCCTTGCTAGGGTATCTGTCCTCTTCTTTCCTTCAATCCTCTCATGTCCTGGGGTCTACATAAAGGTCAGTTTATTGCCTCTGTCTAATTCCTTTAGTCCCTCCAGGCAATTCCAGACTAGCTGACTTTGTAGTATAGGGCATTATTGCCTTTAAAGCAGTCTGGCTATCTGATATTTATATAATGTTTTTTTCCTTTTGGATTGTTTTTAATGTTTTCTAATGCCATTATTTCTATTGCCTGTATTTAAATTTGAAAGACAGTTGGGTATATTCTAATTAGTAGGTCTTTTGCAATTTGTTCCTACAACCCCAGCCCCTGCTTTTCCTTCCTTAACTGATCTATTGGTATACCAGACCAATGTGCCCTTCTCAAATTTAGGGTCTCCTTTCCTCCACATCTCATTGTCTAGAATATATACTTTAAAGTTTTTTCAAAATGAAAATCCCGATTCCCAAAAATATCTGTTGAAGATAAGTGTAGTGAATAATGTGGG
>NW_027113382.1:118469-122553 GCF_000696795.3 Halyomorpha halys
TTTTTTCAAAATGAAAATCCCGATTCCCAAAAATGATCAACTCAGCGGGTGGTTTAAACTCCATCACTACCACACTTATTCATGTATTCACTTTCTTAAATAACTAGGATCACACCTGACACCATGTTGTATTTATGGTTAATAAGTGATAAGGATCTTTTATATACCTTTTAATTACATAGTAAGTTGTGAGAGACATAACAACAAAACATTGGTTTTATTCACCTTCGAGATTCCATCACTGTTAGTAACAGTGTTATTAAAACTACAGAATCCTAACTCAATGGCTAAAGACACAAGAATGCTTTAAGCTGAAAGCCAAGGCTTTACTTGAAAAAAGAGGATTGGCTGTGAAGATAGAGAACGTTTATACAGGCACATTTCCAAATCCACTATCATGCAAACAAGGCAGAGCTGTAACTCCTCCAGCAGATTGATAAAAAAAAAATCTGGCTATGAGTTAAAAGCAATAGCTCTGGAAACTGTAGCTCAAAAGTACCCTCCTCAGGATCGGCTTCATATTTACATGGACTGATCAGCTGAATCAACCATCAGAAATGCTATCAGAAATAAAGCAGGGGTTTAAGCAAGGCATTTCCAATTCAGCAGCAGGAAAGAAAGGTACAAACTTTGACGGGAAAGTTGCAGTTATCCTCATCGCCTTAAGAACATTGGCTAGCAGGCAAGACCAGAATGCTGTTTTCTCCATCAACTAGCATGCATGAAAGTCTAGCAAGTGCTGTTTTAGAATTTGAATCCCTACTCTTCGACCTGATACTCTGAGGCACTAATGTATTCCTACAGTGAATTCTGAGCCATTGCAGGACTTCCAGAAATAAAGAGGCAGATATTATTATCAGGCAAGGGGCAAAATTGCCACAACCAGTCCATTCAAAATCCTATTACATCCTAACTGAGATGCAGCTGACTTCCCAAGAAGAGATTCAGTAGCCTGCTTCCGACTGACAACACGCCAAGACTATCTGCACAATCATCCCCACAATTCTCTCAACATGATGACATAGTAGTATGTATGTATGTATGTATAGTAATTGCTAGAAATAATTTGCTAAGTCACCTTAATGATCTAGAACAATACTTCACTAAATGGATAATTAGTCTGAATATCGTAAAATGTACTTCAAAAGTTTTTACTCTCAGACGCACATCAGACCCAGCGGAACTAAAACATAAAAATGTGAAATTGAATCCTGCCAGTGAAACAGTAAGATATCTGGGAATTCACCTCGATCGTAACCTTACCTGGAATCATCATAACAATATCAAACTAACTCAAACCTACACAAGGTACACAATGCTATATCCTATACTAAATAAAAAATCAAAATTAAAACCAGAAACGACAGTTCTTATTTTTAAAACAATTCTCAGGCCACTGGTGATGTAGAGCTGTTCAATCTGGTGAGCAGCATCCCTTACAAAAAAGAAAAAATTACAATCATTTCAAAACAAAGTCCTAAGAATCACAGTGGATGCTCCTTGGTTTATAAGAAATAGCCAATTGCATCGGGAATCACAAATGGAGTCGAGAGAGGATTACATCAAGTTAAAGGAGCAGTGACCAACAATTTGGGAAAGCCAACCTCAACCCGACGACTGAAGCCCAGGCTGCTGCAGGACATTCTGTTATAAATTCTATATTTATCAATAAATTCTATATTCTTCAAATTACTTCTATTCTTCCTTATTTTTTTTATTTTCTCTTTGTCGTTTTTTTTTTTCAAATTAACTTGTTTTTTACCCATTACAGGGTAATTGTTTAGGTCTAAAAATGTCGTTATTTAATTGTTAACTTTAGTTTTCAGTTTTATTAAGAATTATTAAAATATAAATATTTGAAAATATCTTATTTATATTGGGCAGCAAAATCAACGACTTCAAGAAAAAAAGAAATTGATGAAATAAGCACAATGAATGAAATAGTTAGTTATACAAAGTAACAAAGCAATCATACTTACAGAGTGCTGGTCAAGTGATCCCATGATATATGATGTTTGAATTCTTGACTAGACTCATCTTTATTTAGCACACAGCACTTCATTTTCAAAAACCTTTAGTTCTTCCCTTGACATGAGTGAGCATATTTTCCATATAATAGCATGATAAAAAAACAGAAATTGTTTGTTGTCAAACCCACAAAAAAAAAATAATAATCATTAAATTGATAGGTTTAATTAAAAAATACATGTATAAAATCAAATTTGCAAAGTTATTCTTACTATCCTTGGATAATAGAGTTTAATTTAATCAAGTATGAGATAAAAAAGATACTCACTATGAAGTTATTTAGCAGTATCTATTAGGAGCAGAGAACTAATTGGAAATGAACCTTATGGTCAGATATTACAAGACATTGTAAACTTTCATGTTTTCTATTTAAAATAAATAACTATATAAAAATAAAAAACTATTTTTGTTATAAAAATAAAAATGTGTTTTTAATATTTATTATTTTTTTAAAACAAACATGTGTTCTTAATACTTGTTATTTATACTTTCACTTACACATAACTGGAATAAATAGAAAGCGAAAGTATTGCGATCGTCAAAAATTTTGAATTTCAGTTTTCAATAGAAATATATTTGTCCTGAGGCAAAATAACCAAGTTGTTACCTTAACTGAGAGCCTCAATGAAAGACTTTCCTCTTGCCATGAATAATATGCGCTGGGAAAATTATTTTTGAGTTGGAAAGATTAATTACATAAATATGTTTGTGAAGTCTATATTTAACAAATAAATTGTTTGTATTATAAAGAACGAAAATATGATGAATATATATATATGAACAAAACGAAAGAATTATAAAACAAATTAATTTTATACATAAATAAAAAAGTAAAAACATTTTAATACTTTAAAAACACAACTAATTTTACAATAAAAACCAAAAGAAAAATGTCTTCAATGTGCCTTGAGCAAATGTGCGTTAATGTTTATATCTAATCTCACCGGATGACAGTTGTGATGTTCTGGAAGCACGCAGAATAGGAGCCCCTGTGTGAGAAAAGTGGCTTGAAGAAAAAATTTACCATGAAGCCTGCGAAGCTGCGAAGAAAACTAAACCAATGCCGTCATAGCAAACAATTGCCTCTCCGTTCCCGTCAGAAAGATCGCACCGCTTTTGTTTTCAATCACATGTTTTATTTTAGTAAACAGATGTCTAATAGTCAAAAGAAATCTATTTCAAAAATTTACTAAACTAATAAAAATTATAACATTTTTAATTTAATGTTGCTTCAACACAAGTCTTGAAAAATGGTCTGAATGTATGTGTGTGTGTGTGTGTGTGTGTGTGTGTGTGTGTGTGTGTGTGTGTGTGTGTGAACACCCCATCACAAAAACGAAAATTCGTACAAAAATTAAATTTAATATCTAAGATGGGTATATGCCTAGAATGTTAGAACAACTTTTTCGTTAAACTCGACTGAGTGGAAGTGCCACTTCACAGAATAAATTTTTCATATTTTTTTAATTTTCTCCAAAACAACTCATCACGTTCTTGATTAAACTTGGTGAATCAATGAGAAATTAAGTGGCCTTAAATATCAGATAGGTCTCGGCCGCATCTAAATAGTCTGAATGGGCTTAAATAATGAATAAAAAAAAATTTCTTAAGTACTGTTAATTTTAAATATTTGAAAAACAAAAACAATTCTCATTTTTAGCAATTATAAACAATATATAAATACAAAATATAAAAGAATTTTATGAATAACCACAGGAGAAAAAAAGGAAAAATAAACAAATCCAGGAAAAGTTGAGACCACCTATACATTTCAGATTGAATTACGGCTTCTAGTACAAGAGCCCAAGAGGAAAAAAAAGGCAGTTATCTCACCCCAATTTTTGATTTAATGAAAACTATGTATAATTACTAGTCAAAATTGATGAGTCTGCCAAGTATAGGTACGGGGAATAAAAAATGGCGGCTGTTTCAAAGCGATAAAAAAAACTAATTTTTCATTCGGAGCTCTATATCTTAAAAAGTAGGAACAACACAAGAAAACCTGAGAGAACGCAATTTAAAAAAGAGTAAATTTGCTAAAATATGAGCCCTAATA
>NW_027113382.1:123570-125271 GCF_000696795.3 Halyomorpha halys
GAATGAAAAATTAATGTTTTGAAACAGCCGCCATTTTTTATTCCTTCTACCTATACTTGGCAGACTCATGAATTTTGACTAGAAATTATACATAGTTGTCAGTGAAAGTAATCAAAAATTGGGGTGAAATAACTGCCTTTTTTTCAGCCCAGCTCTTGTACTATTCGTTATGTTTGGTTAAACTGTTATATTTTTGGCAGGAACGACATTTATATTCATTACTCCCACTCTCAGAAACCTTAAAATACAAATTCTTATACCAACAGAAAACAATTTTTTTTTTCATAATTTCCATTTTTCCTGTCTTTAATTTTTTTTTTTTTTTTAAAACCACAAAAATTGCAATAAATTTAACACAAGCCCACCATTTTGCACGAAACATGGAGATGTATGTAGAGTCTATAGAGTTTTGGAATTGCTACAGAACCTTCCCTAATTTAGATAGCGAAATGAGATAAGTGAGTAGGATAGAAAGTTCTTCAGTACGCAACAAATCTAGTACCTGAGATGGACAAAAAATAACGACAGTTGAAACTAACAGCTCAAATTGCCTTAGATACGACCCTTATTCAAGAATGAACCATTGATAAATAAATATCATATCCTACAAATTTTAGCTATTAGTTTCAACTATAGTTATTTTTTGATTAGTTCCCACAACAGGAAAAGAAATTGGAACATTTTACTTAAGAATGTAATAATTTCTGATCCCCTGGTCATGAAGAATTATGTATGGTGATATTAAAAAAGAAAAAAAAATTTCATTTGCTAAAACAATTTAGCCAATACCAGCCATTGGAAGACAAAACAGTTAGTCTCTTATCAGAACTCATTGAAACTAGACTCATACATTTTAGATCAGAATAAAAAAAAAATATTTAAAAAGTATCAAAAAAAATTGTTTTGACAGAAGTGTTTTTGCTAAACTACAAAAATTATTAAAAGCCAAATATAATAATTTTGCCAATATAAGTTAATTTCAAATGGAATATCTAAGATCAAGTATTTTATGACATTTACTTTTAAAAATTATATTTTTTAATCTAGGGCTTAATTTAATTTATATTGTGACATTCAAATTTTAAGTTTTTATTTGTTTATAAAAGAAATTGCATTTCTTAAATAAATAAACTAAATATAGTCTCCTATATTTCAAATATTCCTGGAATACATTAGCAATAAAGCTAAACTTTTAAATTAAAAATGTTTAAAAGATAAAAATTTCAATCTTATATTTAATTAAAACATAGCTTTTGATTTTTTTCATGAGAATGTTTACCATTTTATTAAATTACTTAAAGTTTAAAGTACCTGAACTATTTAAAAGTGTTCAGAATCATAGTTCCTTTCAAGAAATGTGTTCTAGGCCAAAAAGATATTCCCATTTTATAAGTTTCTTCTTCTAGAGAATATTTTCAGCTCGCATCACATATTGTAAGTAAATTCATTCCAGATAAAATGAATGTCAATTTTAAAAATTTACTGATTGATTGATTACTTGAATGATTCAACCATTAAACTCACAAACAGATTTCTTTATTTAATTAAAACCAAATGCATGCATAACGAGGATAAACATAATGAAAATGATAAATGATTAAAAAAATATAAAGATATATTTATTTCTTTTCTTTTTTAAATGTATTACATTTTAAAGCAACTATGATCATCAGCAATTTAATTATTTTAAATTATAAAAAT
>NW_027113382.1:126575-142355 GCF_000696795.3 Halyomorpha halys
TGTTTTAAACTAAGAAAATATAAAACTGACACAATTGTTTACAAATTTTTCATTTACTTTTCTTCTGTTTTTCAGATTTCGTACTGTCTTTGAGCACCTTATATTTCTTATCGCCTTCTTTTGGCTTAGCGCTTTTGCTTCGTAATGCATAAATAGCAAAAACTAAAATAGCCAAGAAGGAAAATATAACTAAACCAGTAACTAGAGTAGATTCTTTCAGTAAATCTACTATCTGTTGCACTAAATCATCACTGAAAATAACAAAAATGTGTTATTACAAGTTTGTTATAATTTGTAAGCAATAATTATAACAATTAGAGTACTACTCACAATGGAGATTTAGGAATAGGCACTTTTTCTGATTTAGCATTCTTGTACCAATCGCTTGCAAATGAGACAAAAGATGGAACATCATGTTTAGGTATGTTGTAATGGTACATCTTACCCAAGCGGAAACTATAACATAAAATTAGTTATAAAGCTTAATAAATTAATAATTATTGTAGCAAGTGTTAGAAAAAATCAATACATTTAAATTTAAGTTTAAGTACAGTATTTATACTCTTAGTGTACAAAAACTTAATTAAATTTACATAACTTAATTTAAAACTCCGATGTTGGTGTATCTTATAGTGGCCAAGATGCTGAGAAGATCCTCTCCTCCACTGTCAATATAATTCGAGTAATAATAACACAGAATTGGAAGTATTATTGGAGCGAAATTCATCCCAAACACAAAAGGAACTTGCATTTACATCAAAAATGGCTTAACAAGCATTTTTAAATTGTTTAAAATGATTAGGAAAGATTCAAAAACAAACAAATTGGGATCCATATAAACTGAAGCTGAGAGACTGAAGCCTATTTCGCATAAGTCAAATGCTGCTTGCCTCACAGCGGAACCTGTCTGTTAGGGAGCATGTCCCTCTGGGTTGCAGATTGAGGGACCCCTTCTAGGAGGGGAGGTCCGAATATAATGAATAAGGATCCGTGGACAAACAGGTACACAGTTCTGGGGGTATATTCTGGCCACCCATTCTCCGAGGGGATATAAATAAACAGAAGGCCAGTTGTTCCGAGGTTACAGGGCCTATTTAGCTGGGCTAATCACCCTCAAAGTAGTTCTAATGATTCACAGTTTATTAAGTGGCCTTGGACAGAATGGAGCTGTTGGATTCCATGAGGGTATTGGCAAGGGACTGGAGCAGATGGAAAGCTTGGATTTAGGCACCTCCACGCTGAGAGGCACTGAGGAGGAAGAAAAAGAAGAAGAAATGTTGCTTGCAAGGCATAAAAAGAATTGTTGCATAATATAGTTACTCATGATGAAAAATAGATTCACTACGATAACCTAAAGAAGACAAAAAATGGAGAAAATTATGAGGACCACCTCGCCTTGCTTCAAAATTGACAGCCAAACTTCATGGAATATTCATGAAAAAAATTCTTGTATATTTGGTGGCATCAGCTTGGTGTCATGAATTATGAGTTGCTTAAACCAAGTGAAACCAATACTAGAGATCTCTACCAAATACAATTAATGAGATTGAGCCAAACGCTCAAGGAAAAAGGTACTCAGACACGAAAAAATTATTTTTCTACATGGTAATGCTTGTCCGCATGGTACAGCACCGGTCAAGACCTGTTTAGAAAAACTTAATGAGAAGTCTTACCCCACCCACCATATTCACCAGACATTGCCCCTTCTGATTATCACTAGCTCTGGTTGATGGCAGATGATCTGTCTCAGCAGTGCAACCAAAAATTGGGTCAATTCATGGATAACTTCATAAGACGAAAAGTTCTTCCTATATAGTATCAGAATGCTATCAGATAGATGGAAAACAATCATGGCTAATAATGGACAATACTTAGAATAAAAGGTAATGTACCATTCTTTCACAATAAATTTTTAATTTTTGATAGAAAACAGTGGAAACTTATTTGTACCTCTATACATAACATTCTTTAATTTTTGTGTTTAGCCCAAATATTCATTTAATTATTTACATAGCTTTTACTTTACTTTAATTAAAAAAAAATTTATTTTTTGTGTAGGTCATGGGTAGTTACCTCTATTGCTTCCTTTTATTGTTTAATATGCTTAACTTTAACATCTAACTCAAATCATTAATTTTCAGCAACTTACAGCTCACAGAATGAATTTAATTTACAAACATAATATCAAAAATGTCCTGTCTATAAAACTTCTCATTGACTTAAAATTAATTTTTTTTTTTTTTTAGATAATGGTTAAATATATTTTTTCATCCCTCATAAAATTTTCATAAGAATACTGCCGCAGAGTCTCAGAGACTCAGGAACTTCCCAACAGGAGAGATGTTTGTTCAGTGAAGATCAAAACACTGTTGTCCGTTTTGGTTACCAAATTCAGGAGGAGAGAAGTGTGGGAAGATCTTCAACCAAAGCCGGATAAATATATGCACAAATAAACTAAAAAGTGATTCTGGAAGACCCAGCACAAGCATCATAGTATTAAAGACTGAATCACATAAGACGGAAAGTAGAGATGAGTACTTTGTCAGCACCCCCTGAAGTGGTAGGGAAACTACTGTCGTGCTAAACCTATTCCATTGCAATAGCAGCAACTTCCATGGTGGAAGCTTTAAGAAATGGCTGTCATGACAACACTTACTGCTGACTATCCAAAATGAACTTAAATTATAAAGTCGGCCAACACTCAGCAAAGGACAAATCCGTTATACCCTTGGCTATTTATTGTAAGAAGGTTTCACTGTAGAAATTTATTTAAGCAAATACAATAAATATACATCACTTACAAGAG
Source organism: Halyomorpha halys (assembly GCF_000696795.3). Classification (NCBI taxonomy): domain Eukaryota; kingdom Metazoa; phylum Arthropoda; class Insecta; order Hemiptera; family Pentatomidae; genus Halyomorpha; species Halyomorpha halys. The sequence goes on from NW_027113382.1 coordinate 129,382, forward strand.
GAAATAAGGCACTTGGGCAACATTAAATCTTCTAGCAGTTACAGCGGATGTTTTCTTATTGAGTCGTGCAACATTTAATCTTGTCTTCAGTTTAGCACCAACAGCTTCCCATCGAGCTTGTAATCTTTGACAGTCAACACAGTCATTTGTATAACTGAAAAAGAAAAAAAATGGATATAAGAAAAATTTATAAGATAAAAGAGAAAAGATGAACAATTAAAAGAGATTTGTTGCCTTACCAATATAAATAAATATTTAATTATTTTTAACTTGAACTATTTTCTCACTAGCTTCTATCAGCGTAGTTATATTTAGTTTAAATGACAGAAAAAACTACATTTATATAAATTTAAATGTTATAATTACAACAGTTACATAATTTTATTACAACAATTACACTTATGGAACTTACAACATAATAAACCAGTCGCCAGTCGTTGCTCCAGATGCTGCTTGTGTCAAAAATTCAAAATTTTCATCTGATAATTCTTTTACTATTGGATCCTTGTTATCAGAAAATACATGTAATATTAAGTCTTCATTGATATCACCTATAATAAAAACATATTTTCAAAAAATTAAATAATTAAGAATAGCCAATATTATATAAACACATATACAGACCAATCTTGATAATTCAATAAAAATACTAGACCGAAAAGTTGTTGGGTAATCAAATATTTTGGACTACTTGAGGCTCATTTAAACAATGCTAGATAGGGCATTAAGGTAAGGAGTAAATGGAAGCTAAATTTGTATTACTAATACACTGAAAATTCTCTCAACCGAAATTTTAATTTAAAAAAAAAAATATTTGTCCATAGGTCATCCACGACTTTTCTTCCAGACTAATGCATAAATTATCTATTAATCTGGAACCATATTTACAGATTACCCGAGGATCATCATCAAAATTTGACATATTAGGTTGTAAAATAAGTTTGTAGAGTTTTTCAATATTTCAATTTACCCCTCTCTGTGTATATAAAATCATGTTTAGTTGGTCAATCATGTTTACATATTTTAAAAAAGAATTAGTTAAGGTGCTTTTATTCATCAGTTTCAACCAAAATTCCTTAGCTTTAAGTAGTATTTTGTGGCGTTTAATGAGTTTTTATTTCCAAAAAGGAAAATCTGCTGCGCAGGTTAACAAAATTTGCAGTGTGTATGGTGATGATGCCTTAGGAGAAAGCACCATCCATGGTTTACTCGGTTCAGAACCGGAAATTTTGACTTGGAAGACACAAAGCGCTCGGGTCGTCCTTCAACTGTTGATGATGACTAAATTCAAGCATTGGTCACAGACAACCCTCCCTCTACAACAGGGGATATCCCAGAAATGCTTAACATATCTCATGCAAGTGTCTCAAATCATTTATGTCTCATAATCGCAAAGGCATAGTTTTCCATCACAATAATGCCCATCCCTACATGTCTTTGCAGACCTGGCAGAAATTATTGAAATTTGGCTAGGATGATTCCCTACCCACACTATTCACCAGACCTTGCCCCAATAGATTTTCATTTATTTCGGGCCCTTCAAAACTCTCTTAACACTTTAATTCGAAATGCACATAGAGGAATTCATTGCGCAAAAATCTGAGAAGTTCTGGGAGGACAGAATTAAAAAATTACCTGAAAGATGGCAACATGTAATATATCAAAATGGGTCATATGTAACTGATTAAAAATATTTACAAGAATCTGAAGCTTTTATTGAAATCACCAGAAAAAAACGCTATGAACTTATTTTAGAACCCAATACAATCCACCAATTTTCAAATTTGTATCCTAACTAGAAATCGATAGTTGAGACAAAATGTCCTTGGAACAATGCATTGATTTTTATTTTATTATTAATAGTATAAAAACGTGTTATTATTTTTTAATATTATATGTATTACTTATTATAAGCTTTCTAGCTTGTGTTCAGAGAGGAATGGAGAGCTCTATCACCCCCCTTTCACCTTGGAATGCTCCCAACCATGTTTAGTACTACCCTAGCTTCGACCAGCTACGATCATTCTGGGTTCTGCTACCTTTATGTATTTTTATACTCCTTCAAATTTTTTTTATTTTTTAATTTATTCAAATTTATTTTTGGAGTATATAAATTTATGTATTATTATATTTTACACATTTCAAATAACAATTTTTACATGTTCTTAGGTTTTTAAATTTATTAAAAAACTTTTTTTTACATTGTTTTGGATTATTTCACAGGCATAAATGTTTTATAGAAAATGTGATAATATACCAAACCTTCTAGAGTCCTTATTCAGTAATTCATTTATAAAACCTGCAAATCTTCAATTTATCAGCTGATTGCATAAATAGATTTAGTTCCATTCACGGGTGATGACAATAATTTTAATGGTTAAAAAACAGTTATTTAAACTTTATTTTGCTAAATATTACATTTTATATAACGTATAATGCTTAACTTAAGAGAAAAAAATATTTTAAAAGAATAATTAAATAAAAATCATGCTTCAAAGTGGTTTTCCAGGAAAGCCCTGGCAAAGTGTTAACAGAAATATCAGTAAAATCATCTTCCTCATCTGTGTCTATTACACAGAAGTTCCGATGTATTTCTTTATAGAGGAAAAATAATAACCACAATAGGGATTGTTAACCATTAATTCACACTCATGTTAGAGGAAAACTCTCACCCTTCTCAGCTTCCTTGCTTTCCACACTAGGGCCTGTCGGTATGTTTTTCCTTTAGACATCATGAGCATGCCATATATCTGACATGTAGATTTCACAAATAATGGGCTATCAAGATTAATACTGTATAGATATATAAATTTTGGTATAAATAAAGCAATACAATACCATCATATAGTAGAGGAACCCCGTGGCGGAAAAACACGAGTGAAGGTTCTTTAGTTGGGTTGTACAACTTAACTAAATAACTGTTTTCAGCTTTGACAACCCAACAGTTCAGTGAATCTACCAAGTCTTCTCGGATATTAATAAGAGCACTTTCAAGCTTTTCACATGCTTCGCAATTAGGTTTGGCTGAAATAAAAAAAGCAAAATGTAAAATTATATATTCCAAACAAAAATAGAAAACATGGTCCTCTCTAATAATCGAAATGTATTAAAAATTAATTATAGGAAGATGGTACACGTTGTGGTGAAAAAGGTATACAAAATATCAGGAAAAAATACTTATTTTCAATGATGAGTAGATAGTTTACCGAGGATAATATATATGAGGAGAGGATGATTAGGGTTTCGGTGAGTGAAGAATGAAAATAAGTAAAATCTTGTATATTAGAGCCAGCTTTTCGGCCAGTTTCATCCCTTCATCAAGGCTAAGAACATAAGGCAAGATAAGAACCATAATTATTAAACAGAATTACAGAAAAACCAGAAACATAAGAAGATAATATAGGTACATAGTAGTATTGAAGAAAATGCATAGTGTAATATTATAAGAATATTGAAACATTATATAATAATATACAGGGAAAATAGTAGTATTAAAATTAAGAATGAAAAAAGAGAATATAGATATGAGAATTAACTAAATAAATACAGCTACAAAAATGGATATTATTTAAAATTGAAGTAATATGGATAATTTTTTTCTTCTACAGCACAGGAAGTAGACTATTATGCCATTTTCCCTCTTGCATCACAATACAAGTTTACTTTTGCCTTGTTGGATACTTCTCAGACTAATACACATTAAAATATGGTCCCATCTATGTCACCCATGTTGCTTAGAGGGTGTCAGTGAATCTGTGATGCCTATTTGATGGAGGTGTTTTTGAAGCAGATCATGTCCTGTTACTAGGTGGAAAAAAGCTCATCCCTCAGCTCTGCTAAGATTGCCTTTCAAGCCTTTTTTCAATTACAGGCGTTTTTTTTTAATATTTCTTGATTTAACTATCTTAAAGTCTCCTCTACCCATTTAAACAAATATTTAAAAAGTGATAAAGGACCCTCACTCCCTGGGGGTCTTACTAGGGTGGGTCTGGGCAGGAAAGATTGCCTTTTTTTTCGTGTCATGATTTCCTCTTGTGAGATTGTGACATGCCGTACATCGACCAACCTACTCACTATAATTGTCTGTTTGAGAAGTCAGATAAGTAAGGCAATCACAAACGGCAGGAGTGGAGGGTTTGACATTGTTTATCGATTTCAGGCGCTTTTATTGTTATCCTCTTGGTAACATAATATAGATAATATGATATAATATCTTCTTTATATTTCCTATATCATTTCAATTTTAAATAATTTCCAATTTCGTACCTGTATTTATTTAGTTGACTCTTATAACTATATTATTTTCTTTCTTCATTTTTGATTTTAATACTACTATTATCCCTATATATTATTATACCCAGTTTCAATATTCTTATAATGTCATACTATGCATTGTCTTCAATATTACTTATGTACCTATATTATCTACATCTTTTATATTTCTTTTTTTACTATGATTCCATTTAATCATTATGATTATCCTTTTTTTTTTTGTTTCAGAGCTGAAATTCTTCTTGGTTCTTCACCGATTTCACCCCCATTCATCTCCTCCTCATAAAGTATTTAAATCAAATCATAAAGATCACTTGATACAAGTGAGGACACAGTAGAAGAGGAGATAAAGAAAAGGTTGAATATAGGCAACAATGGTCAATAGGATCACTCCAATACGGAGATGAGTTTATGCTCATTCATAAAAGATTAGATAGTGGTCAACCACTGATGTAGGTTATAATCTGTCCCAATACACTGATTCATATTTACTCCCGACATCAACTAAAAGGGATCTCTTGGGGGGTTGGTTTAGCCCCATCATAGCGAGTATAATAAGTGAAAGCCAGGAGTGATACAATTTAAAGAGTAAAAAAAGTAGTATAGGTTAAAAACAATAGGACAATGCTCATTAGTGATAATAAACACACCAATCATGAGGAGTGACACTTGTGTACTATTGCCTAAACATTTAATGTAACTAGTAATCTTAAATGTTTAAGTGGTATGAAGAATTAGTGAAACTGCCTTATTTCAATACAAAATGATCAGTTAATAAATCAATTAATGAACCAATTCACATATATACGATTTATTTTTAGTAAAATATCTAGGTAATACAGACATCGAAAAGAAGAAATAAATTTCCTCATTTAACTTTACCATATTGCTGTTTTTACAAGGACTACATTCACATAAGGCACATCCATAAAATCAGAAAGCTAATGAGGTATAAACAAAGATGAAACATTTAACCAGGATAAGAGTAATTTCTTGTAGTTTTTTAAAAACTATTTCTAACTAATGTTTAAAATCTGTGTACTCACTGAAAAGAACCACCACAAATTTCTCATTTCTGATCAACACTAGAAGTTCTTCTTCATCGACCTTTTGCAAAAATGATTGGTCGGAATAAGAAAATTTTAAAAGAAAAAGAAAAACTATTAATTTATAAATCATTATTAAACTTATCAATGTTTATTTTCTCTATTTATATATTTTCCCTATTAAGGCCTTATAATTTCAGGTAGTTTTATAATTGTGTTCTATCTTTCGTGCTTCAAAACATAAATTATTAATCCCATTTAATCTTCCTATGGTAACTACCTGCTCACGCATAAATGGACAACACTTTCATATTACTCACTCCCACGAAAATTCAAAATTTGAACCATCACTAGTTCTTCGTTCGGAAAAAAGAACGACCAGCGAGCTAATACGTCAAAATGTTAAGATACATGAAAAGGAAAAAGATTTACAATCCGTAACTTGTTTTAATTTAAAAACAAACGCATTCCATTTTTACCTCGTTGTTAATATTTTTCTTCCTTACTACCAAAAATTAATGAAGAAAATTATATAAGAAATGAAGAAAAAAAATTGTTCTTCTGTTAAAATTTGTCAGGTTTTTTTTTACGTTTTAGATATTTTGTTTAAAAATTTATATCATTAAAATAGAGAAAAAGTTTATACGAATTTTGAAACAGAAAATCGATATAATAATCATTCAATAATAATTGAACAACATGAATCAATTTGGAAACCTTGAAGATAATAAAATAAAGGCTTAGCGAACCCAAAGGTTCCATGCCAATACCACCAATCTCTACATTTATCTTTCCAGTGACACCTCTCCAAACCCAAATCCACTAAAACTGTTTTAACGCAATCCTCCGATCTACGTTTCGGTCTAGCCGTCGGTTCAGTGTTTATTAATATTTTAGGAATCCATTCATTACCAAGTCCCACGACTTTACCCGCCCATCTTATTCGCCGCAATGCAGTAACCTGTATTATATTTACCGGATGTAGTTCCTTCAATTCAGCAATGTGTAAATCCTACCGGTAATTCATCCTTTTTCGGTCCTAATATTTTACGTACTACTTTATTTTCAAAAACCTTAAGGCGCTGTTCTTCACTTAGTGTAAAAGGCCACGTTTCGTATCCATAAAGAACTGTAGGAAGGCTAATAGTTTTGTAAATTTCACCTTTCAAGTTTCTAGACAGAAGGCACCTTGAACATAAAAAAATTAAGTTAAAAAATGATTTTTAACAATCGATTCGATTTTTATGAAAATGGTTTATTAAAGTGAAATAATTAAAAGTAAAAGGTATAGAGTAACTTACTATTTCTAGTTCCATCTGAGTCTCTTTAGGGCTCCACCAAGATTTCGCTACTTGGCATCCTGGTATTTTTGGTATTGTTATTTCAACCTCTTTCCACCTTCTTTTTCTAAGACCCTCAAGTAATGAGAACTGGTTCTCCTTATTCTTATACACTGGTGACCCCGACGTGATTTGAAGTCCTTTATGTGAAGAAGTCAGACTTAATACACTGGTGATCATGAAGTGATCAAAAAGCATTCGATTTGATAAGAAGTCGTTTCACAACGTATCTAGAGTCATAAGTTTCGACTAAACTGTCAACTGATGTGGTCTGTACAATGACTGATAATAATCTGACATAAAATTTCTGTTGTTTATCTATAGTTAAATTAATAACATCGTTAACAAGCTTAAAAAAGAGAAATATGGGAACTGTATGAAAGCCTCCGACATTCGCGGTATACCTTGAAGAACACATTTAGAATCATAGCTGAATGCGTTCATTCACTCACGCTCCTAGAATGATAATTAATACTAGACTTCATATAATCTCCTCATCGATCGAACGCAATAGGCTGGTGGGAACGATCGAAGATAACACACTTCTTATGAGTCCTATATAGTCCCTCATTCCTATTCACGAACCAATTGCAGCCCATCCGATGTAGTACTACAATATTAGTCTATGAAAGGGTTAAGAAAGAGAATTTTCTAGTGAGACCTGTACTTACTTACTTCGTCTAGCTTTGTACACAAGATTCCCTTTCTACTTCTTTATAAGTCTTCTTCAGATATTGTCTATGAGTCTACTGAGATTGCTAGTTAGTTTCTGGCGAGGTACTGATATACCAATGCGCCTATGTGATTATTCTAGAAATTGAACGGACAATTTTCTTTTTTAACATGTAGGTTTTTAACAGATTTTTATGCATAAATGGAATGCATGTATGAATGAATGGATGGGAAGGAAGTAATGGATTATTACGTACTGCGTTGGTGGAAAAATTTTCATGGCCATTTACTTGGTATTGGGTTTTTATTGAAGGTAACAAAAGGATTATAGAAAATAAACAAAGGACGATTCTAGGAGGGTCTAGATAGCCATAGGGTTCCTGTAATGAGCCGATAATAGATTATGAGTACTTGCCTGCCGTCATTGAGCAGATAAAGCCGGCGTCCTATTTGAAAAATAAGTAAATGTGTTTTAAATATATAAGATTCAATATTTAATACAATATATTAAAGATATATTCTTGTTATTTTAAACACGTTATTATTTAGTATGTGTATCAAAAAGACCGCTGTATCAATTGCCGGATGGAAGATCACGTCTGAGGTGTCTTCAAATGAAGGCAAATTTGCGCTATCTGGGGGAGAGGAGAAAGAGAAGATATGTGTCTCATAGGAACGAATGGACGAGACCGTTTCGGAGGCCAACAGATCTGCAGGAGCTATATTGCCATTATACGTATTAAAAATTAAAAACACTTAATTTCAATACTGTATATTAAAGGGGAATTCTTGGTGTTTTATACAATTTATTGTTTTGTTTGTGGAAATATGTTATTATATGGTTACACGAAATTCGATCCGTAAAAATTAGCTTAAACTTACAGCAGTCATATTCGCTCGTTACAAATATCTTCCTCCATAATCACAAGAATCCTAGGGTAAGTTGTTAAAGCCTGGTGTGACCCAGAGTCTTTGTTTACAGGTATTGTTTGTTAATTGAATTCAACAAGTCTTAACAAGGTCGTTATTAAATATTTAAATTAGCATTAGAAATTAATTATTTTAACATATGTTTCAAGGGTAATTTAGTATAAAATGATTTAATAATATAGATAGATATTCAAAACTAGGAAAAAGGTTATATTTTTTTTATGAGTTTTGATAACAAAATATAAGTTTGTTGTAAATAATACAAGGGTTGGCTAAGGTTTTATAATTGGAGTATTTCTTGGCTACTACGGATCTATGATTTATAAAAACTGAAGCCATTGTTAGGAACGATATCTTGCCACGTTTCTAGAAGCAGAGACTTCAACAAATACTGCTTTGGTACCAATATTGGTTAAATAAATATTTTACAAATTTATTTCATGTGGGATTGCTTATTAGTATTTAGTATTCATGCAAATAGTAACAGAACAGTTCTGATGAATCTTCTTTCATACACAAGGAAATAGTGGGGGAGACATTGGTCTACAAACATAACGTTTGTAGGAATTTGTTTTTGGGTATTATGATTAATCTATTCAGATGTTTTCGCTGTATTAAACATCTGAATGCTTCTAAAGGCACTGAGCTCTAAATTATCAGACACCATCTTCGGTGACTGAACAGTATCAACACAGTACAGATAAATATTTAATAAACGGTGAAAAAATTGTTCAAATAACGATTCTTGAGAACATATGGAGAATATCCCACTAAACCATAGGTAATAAAAAAAGACATTTTTTTCTAAATAGCTGCTTTGTTTTGATTGAGGCATAACTTAAAAACAAAAATTCTTACTTGAAGTATTACAGTAGACCGCGGTTGCTTTACGACAAGTAGGATCATTTTTGTGCAATTCGTACTGAGAGTAGAGAATGTAACCCTAATCTTTAGTACTATCTTTAAAATACGTCCAATAAAAAAAAGGCTGTAGCAACGCCAAAGCAAAACGGCAATACACGAATTTATTGCTTTAAATATTATCAATGACAATTTTTCTATGTACTTTATAAACATGATAATACATCGCCCAGCAACAAGATACAACTCAAAACCACTAAATTTAACAAGAAAAAAAAATTTGATGAAAGGATCACAATCATTGTCAAAAAACAGCCAGAGAAACCTGCTCTAATTAAAATGAACTAATTCTTGTTTCACAAGTCCAAAACCTGTCTCTGTCATAACAGCACTGAGAACTACCCCTTCTTTTGATCTGTCAGTAATCATTATTTAGAAAAGAAAAGTGACAACACGGCATCAAAGTGAAACTGAAATAAAACAAAAGATATTTATTTTTTTTGTCACTTTCTTCTCTTTGTAAATGGGCGACAAATAAGATATTTTTATGTTTCAAATTAAAAAAAAATGTTATAAATACTCGAACACTATCAATCGTCATATTCTCTAAGAACAGACTTGTAACGACCATACTACTAGCTGTGGTAACACTCAAGCTGCCGATTGACCATTATATACTGGCACGACGCTATCTAGCTGCCATAACAAGAACTACTACAGTCGTTAGGCAAACATTTATTGAAATGTATATTTCTTGTAAATACTTTTATCGTACAAACTAATAACCATGTTATGTGTTGTAATATTCTCAAATGTATTATTAGAACTAATTAATATTACACGAAAAACTTCTGATCCACTAAAAGCTAACGTCTTACAGATAGCATCTCTTGATGGCGTCTAATAGCCTCAGAGAGAGATAAATTAGTGCAACTTGATAGACCAAAGTGCGTTCTAGTATTAAATTTATTTAATAAATAAATAATAGTAGGAGGTAAGAAAAGAAAAAAAAAAGATCAAAGTGCAAATTTCCCCTTCAGAGAATTCTCCTCCTTAGGAGGCAGTGAGTAATATATACATAGTGGATCAGTACGTTCTAGTGTTATTTTTGAAAATGAGCATGTAACTTTTATTTCACTGTGCCTTCCCTGGATCTCTCCACCTTCCTAAACCTTGCCTTTTTTTGTAAGGACCTACGGCCTGTTCCCATAGATCTTGCCTACTCCTTCGCGACAGCACGATCTTTCCCTGTAGAGCGAAGTTTACATCTTTTAGCTCTTGTAAGACTCATCCTGTCCATTTACCTTCTAACCAGCTACCTAACCTGTATGAACACGCATTGTCGATGCCTTGTTGTATAGAGTACCTCACATAATTAATTAGAGTCAAAACCATCTAATCTAACACTAACACCTCAACAGGCCTGTTTAAAGACTTAATACAGTGCGATCGGAAAATGAATTACAAACTTAAATATGTACAAATATAAACCATCTTCTACAGGACTTCTACATTCAGGCTCCGAGGTTATGATGGGCTGGACCCATAGCCCAACGTTTTTCGTATACTCCCATGATTCTCGTCATTGTGACCTTTAATGCCCAAAAATAAAGCAGATCGTCTCAAAACTAGATTTAGTTTCAATATTCTGGCTAAGGTTATTTTTTATCTCCTTGCCCTGTGAGGAACAGTGAACCAACTTTTACGTGTTTCCGATAATTTACTTTGAGGAAATACTTTCTCATAGTATTCTCTTTTGGAATCGTCACCCATCTTCAGTTAATTTTCTAAGTAGTATGCATTAGTGTTTTATCTTAAAACTGTTGAGGATCTTAACTATCCGTGTCTGTATATTCTTAGAAAGTCCTGTTTAGCCTTCTATTTCATAAGCTTGTTTGGTCACTTCATCTCGTTGGAGTCAAGAAGTACTTACTTCCCCTGCTTCATGCCAAGGAGATCCGTCTTTTATGTCTACGCCATTTTGGTTCTGGTTCTCTGTTTGGAGGTTCAGGGACCTTAACAGTTTTGGACTGAAGTTTTTGCACTCTCCCAACGGATAAAAACAAAAAATATTGTGCACCACACGTAAGTAGAGGCTGAAAAGAGCTGCCTTCTCATCGAAAAACAGTTTAGAAAACTAACATAACGTTCTCTATATTGCGTTTCAGTTTAATATAATACGGTCAATTTTATCGGGTAAAGTCTTTTTGAACTGATGCAAGGATAGAACGATAGGACGTTTGTATAAAATTAATTATTTTTTTTATTTTTTTTTTTTTATGAATCATTAACAAAATTAATCTCACTATTAAAACTGTTATGCTCAACTATTAATTCACTAAACTCAAACGATATGAGAGACAGCAATAACAGAAAAATAGCAAATGCTGATAGCACGCTTTTCATTCAAATGCTGAAGGAAACCGGGGATACATTTTTTCCATGTAGAAATAATATCAATTCTTCATTTATTTAATTTAAATTTGAAGTTTTTTATATATCATTAATTAAATAAATATTTAATAATTATATAAATATATTTCTATGTTAAGACGGAATAGCGGCCCTGCACTGTGACACCGGCTTTTTCAGAATGATCAACCCTGAGGCTGCTAATCAAGGAGAGCATGTAGTGAGGGCGTGCTGTGTTCATAATTGTCGATCAGAGTAAGTTGTGTTGCTTTTAGAGAAACATTATTAAATTCCAACTCTTTTTTGGAAACAAGAATGTTTTAATTTATTCAGTAACTCAATCAAGACGCCCTGTAAGGGTTTAGTTTTAAGAATAAACACTTAAACGTTATTATCCTGCCTCAAAAATAATTGCGTCAACCTGTTATTAGTTGACGGGCTGCCATATATTTGAAATTGTTACCAGCACTGCTGGCATAGCTCCAATAAGCATTTCCACTGAAGGAGAGAGCGATGTTGGTTGAGGCAGTAGAATGAAATGGACTCCGGTTCAGACTGGCAGTCCTCATGGAATAGTCATTTTTACCTCTGAGTTTTATACGCATAAATTCGATTTTGATGTGGCCTGTTGCCAAATTTGAAACTTACGAAGAAGGGTGTAGCGACACCGTTACCTACTGGTCTACATTTCAATTACTGCAGCAGCCAAAGCCACTATGGCCCGGCATGATGCAACCTACTAGCCAACTCGGGAATATTACTGGTACTAAGCAAACGCTGTATATTAATATTTGTGTACGCCATATATTAAGATTACAGACTTTGTCATAGATGCAAATGAATGATGATGAAATATTAGTATTAGCTACCAGTTCAAATCTATAAAATGCTTTGTACATAATTAAAACTGCGCCATTACTTTTTTGACCCTGAAAATTTACTTTTCATGTGATTACTTCTAACTCATCATTGAATTTCAAATATTAATTGTTTATGAAATCTAGTTTTCAAGCTTCACTTATGAAAGTAATATTAGTTCTGGAAAATATCTTAATCCTATTGAGATTTGCTGGAAAAGGGGCCAATACTTTTTTGACCCACTGTACTTATATTAATTATAACAACCAAAATTACTACCCAAATCTAACTAGTAGAACATCTAATCGGGTACTCAACTGAATCGTTTTCATTTTGCAGTATTCGAAGTTTACGTATATGTTTAAAGTATTTGTATATACACATGTATCCGATGTCTACCATCCAGTGGGATGCATAAGACAAACTAATGGTTATGGAAAAATACCAAAAGAGTTATGATAATGATTTTTAAGTTGTTCCAAGCCTGTAGTATGTATCCCGATATATGACATCGGGATACATACATACATGAATCATTAAAACGAGAAAAAAAAAAACTAGCAATACTGTGACTCATGCCTCT
>NW_027113382.1:143028-145680 GCF_000696795.3 Halyomorpha halys
TGATGTTTTCTTTTACTATTTTGACACCTTTATTGACCGCCACCCGAACTATCTTCCTCTAATAAATAGTTTTCTGTTACTATTTTGATACCTTTATTGACAGCCACTTGGACTACCAACAATCTAATTCATAAGGTCAACTCTATCATCTTCTAATAGAATTATTAAAGGTTAACTTTTACGGGATCCCTGCACGGTCCGGGAATGGTAATGACTGTTTGGTTGTCATTCTGACTGATCATGTAGAGATCAAGCTCAAACAATTCTCAGCTACAAATTACCATAAAAATCACTAACCGATACGCAAAATAAAAATGACGTCTAATGTTTATCTAGATAGGCATTATATATAATAGTAAAAAGACAATAAGAATAATTTACATATTTTGCCCTTAAAAACAATAAACTAAAAATGATAAAAACGTTATGACCTGTCATATTCTGATGGCATAGAAGGGACACCTTCACCCTTTGGCCCTATGTTTATTTACACCCTATACCCGAATGGGTAACCTACCGGGTTTATTTTTATTTGTTTAATATTATGATTTATTGTTTATAAGGAACTAACCATGTTTGAATCTACTGTTATTGTTTTTATTGTACTTTGAAAAACAGAAATGCTGCAGGCAGTATTTCTATTTATAAATAATTCTTATGCCTAAGGTATTATATTTATTAACTCTAAAATGTAGAATTGATATTTAATTATGCACTCTAGAATGCAATTGAGACATTTGAATTTATCAGTAGAAATGACTCCCAAACCATCAGATGTCGAGAAGACTGACTTTGTTACTGCCACAATGAGCATTTTTCTGGCTGTATCCCCAACAGCTAGACTACATGTCAGTATTCTAATAAATCAAATTAGTTTATCATTGTTCTTGAATTCGTTTGGTTTAATATGTACATACATACTTTCCAGACACGCTGCAGAAGTTTGAATCAAATGGATAGAGTCGGGCTTAAAAATCCTGACTCAGGTTTAAATGTTCCTTTACAACAAAGAAGGCATAATTTAGCCCGATCTCAAGTAATTTCTGTTGAATATTTTCATTATTTTAACTATTCTCATTATGATAAATATGCAATCGGTTTTTGTACATTATTGTGTTTAGGTTAACAGTTCGGAGTACTTTAGTGTTGCGTTTGAAATTGATGGTCAAGATGCTTCAGGTCATGAATTCTTATTAGCGGCCAAAGGAACTTCTCTCGCGTATGTACTGAATTATTTTTCTGATAGTCCTTTATTCTTTATGACTTAGTTTTGATATAAATTGTAAAAAAAATATTTGAAATCAATTTTCCAGAGAAGCCTTAGGTCCCGTCTGTAACAGAAGAGGTATAGAACTTTCAAATGTTCAAGTAATGTTAGAGCAATACAAAACACCTCTTCCAATCTTAACAACTGATACAGCCTGGTTAGGAGGAAAACATATCACACTCAGAGGTAAATTATACTTTGATTGAAAAATATAACTTAATTATAGAAAAGTAAAGTTATATGGAAGTCAAAACTCTTATAATTTTTAGGATAAATTCAAAACAGTTCTGATTAACACTAAGCACCAGGGGTTAAGACATTTAAAACACTTGGCAATTTCATTAGTTACCGATAAAAGTGTAGGATCTATCATCATATTATTAGCTTGTAAATAAAAATAAAGTTATAATGTTATGTTTTGATTTAATGATAATTATAGATTAACAGGTAGAGGCTGTTTTAATCATTTAGAACATACAATATTTATTAATTATCAGTAGATTGTTGACTGTAGATAATGTATACATGAGGTGATGATTGGGAGTGCGATCAGTGGAGAACACAAATAAGCAAAAACTTACTTATTAGTGCCAACGTTCCAGCTAGAATTTCAAGCCTTCAACAGAGCTAAAAACAAAAAACAAGATAACAACTACAATAAGTAAGAATTACAGAGTGATAAGAAAATAAAAAACTAACATTATAGTTACAAAATAGTATTGAAAGAAATGTATAGTCTAAGTATTATGAGAAGATATTTTTGTAACTTTATTGCTAGTTTTTTCGCTCTTATCATTCTGTTATTCCTCTTGTTCATTATGGTTGTTATCTTGATTTCTTGTTCTTAGCCCTGATGAAGGCTTGAAATTTTTGCCGAAACGTTAGCACTTATAAATAAGTTTGTACTTATTAGTGTTCTTCCCTGACTGAACCCCCAACCATCTTCACATAAATATTTATTAATATATTCCACTTCATTGCAGTAAAAAACATGTGAAATACATTGTAGTAAACAATAGCTGCACAAATATGATTAAATGATAATAGATTTTTTTTTTTATGGCTATTAGCCCCCCAAAATATAAATTAATGTAATAAGTTAATACAATTATTTGTTTAGTAACTTCAATCATAGAGTTTACTATAATTTTTATCTTCTTTAATAAACTTTTCTTTTTTTTTTTACAGAAGTTATTAAATTTCTCTATTTATTATTTTTTTTATGGTCTTAAAGTAGAGGGTGATAAAGTTTTAAAGTAATTTTAATAATCTTTTGTGGTATTATCACATTAAGCAAATAATATATATTAACGTTTTAATTGACAATCTTGAATTCATTTTACATATGAATAGCTTCTGATTATTTATTAATGAGTCTATTTTTG
>NW_027113382.1:151045-151693 GCF_000696795.3 Halyomorpha halys
ACTGTTTTTGAATAGGATTATCCATTTTACTATGGTATAGTCCTATTCAAAACATTTTTTCCATTTCTCTCTTCAAAATAAATCTTATACTGTAAATATTAAATTGGGGGTGAAAAGAGTTTTTGTTATCATGACAATGTTGTGACAAGAGAAATACTTCATATGGGTACTATAGTGGTTTGCTAAACATACAACATACTATATCTTATTAGACTTTTTTTTTTATGTTATAGTATCCATAGGTAAATTAATTAACAAAGAATAACTTCAAAATTTCATATATTTAAATGAAGGAATGTATTTATATCAAACTATAAATTTAATTATGTATTGATGCTACAGTCTTACAAGAACCTGGGCTTCCTTTATAATCTTTCCATACTCTGTCCTGGGCCCTGTTTCAGAATGAAAGCTAATAGTATTAGTTAATAGTACAAGTGTAGAAACTAGTGTGGTAATTATACTAATACTTATTTTTTTCATGATAAGGATGACTATTAGTGAAATTACAGGAATTAAAAAATACTAAAGTACAAGTTACTATTGTACAAGTCTGTGTAATTGAATTAAGATAAATCTACAACACTAATAGTACTAGGTTGTACTTTATTATGAAACAGGGCCCTGGAGTTACAGACTGTTCCCTAT
>NW_027113382.1:153418-154015 GCF_000696795.3 Halyomorpha halys
TATGATGAAGGCTTGATTCTAGTCTTCCATATTGGCTGCCTGACTGTGCGATAACTGTCCCTCTTCTTCTTCCAAGTAACTCAATACTTCACTTCCTATCTACAATAAAAAAAATAGTTTCTTCTCATTTTCTTATCTGAAATGCCGCTACTGACATCAGTTGTCGCGTGTTCCCTGGGCCAAGAAGCAACCCACAAAGAAAAGAAACAAAAACAATTTTTTATTACAAAGGAACGAAAATATACACACAATTTTTCTTTAGTGCTACTTTATTTTTACATACTGTCCAAAAACATCTGTTTTAATTCATCGATAATTTCAATTATAATCAATCAACCAAATAACATTGTTACAATATATATAATTATAATAATTCTATTGTTAAATAATATTTACTTATTATTCAATTCAGCCAAAGTACAAAGGACAGCCGCTGGTCTAATAGATTTGCCTATTTCAGAAGATATTCAGTAGCCAAGTCCGTATGTAAAAATGAATACATTCATACATCAAAGCAAGTTTATTAATTTGAATGAAGAGAGTTTATTAATACAGTTTTATGTTCTATGTATTCATTTTATAATTTAATTTGTATAC
>NW_027113382.1:154946-179352 GCF_000696795.3 Halyomorpha halys
TAATGCAATTTTTTTCTCATGGCAAAACAGCAGCTATCATTGCTTTCAGTTCCTTTGCCATTTCATTATTTTCTGTTATTAGTGCAACCAAGTACTTCAAAGATTTGACTGCTTTCAGGTTTTCTATTTTGACATGTTAATCTCCTCCACATGGTTTTGTTGAAGTTAACATATAAAGAGTCATCTCTTCATTAATTTCATGTCACTAGTTGTTTTGTCAGCATTTCAAAAGCCCAAAGGTTTTTGTGTATTTATTTTTAATTAATTTGAAAATTTTATTTATTTTTTAGAAAAGGACTCTCCCGAAAGTCGTGGCAATAAGCTTTTTAGTCATCCATCTAGAAAAACTTCAAGGGTAGGTTATTTATTATGTAATAAATTTTCAATATTTGTTTACATTATAATAATTTTATACTGTTACTCATATCTAATATTGGATTTTTTTTTTTAATACAGAGTTGTAAAGGCAGAACTAGTTTTTTTAGTGTGAGTACTGAAGAAGGTACTGTCACCTCTGATACTTTATCGACTGAACCAAAAAGCAAATCTTCAAGACAAAGATGGAGTGGTCTTTTTGGAAATTCCAAAGTACATTATCTTATTTACAATGTAAAATTAATTCAAATCTAATTTTTTTTTTAAATCCTCATAATCTAAAAAAATATGTATATTGTTGCAGGACAGCAAAATGGAAATGTTAGTTGAAAAACTGAATAATTATAGTAAATTTGGTATACCTCAAGTAAAACGACATCATGACGAGGATATAGAAGAATGTAAATTTCTATTTTTTTATTATGACTTAATAATTCAAATCAGGGTTTGAAATAGTAAGAACTACTTCGTCCATGTTTAAAACCTAGTTTTTAATATTAAAAAAATGGAAGGAGATGGTCAGGAGTGCAGTAAAAAAGTAAAAAAAAAAATTAACAACTGTTTGTTAGCTAATGTTTCATCTCACTTTGCAGGGCTAAAAATATATACAAAAAAAAAATTAACAACTGTTTATTAGCCAATGTTTCACCTCACTTTGTAGGGCTAAAAATATATTTAAAAAAAAAAACTAAAAATATGTTGACAATGTAAGATAATAAGATATAGTGAAGCAAACCTTGGTGGGATTGAGAATTATAAAACTATATGCAAAAATTATTTAAAAATGAACAAAAAGAAATAAAAATAAGATGTGACATTATAATTATGCGTAAAAAATAAATAACATAGACTACTAGATTTAAAATGTACTGGAGATGTAATAATGCATAATAATAGAAAAGTAGATATAAGAGAAATAAAAAAAAAAATTGTTCTCACTAAGAAACCGAAAACTAAGAAAATAAAATGAGAATAAATAACGATCAAGAAAGAATAAATCAAAATAACAAATATAATAATAATTATAAATAAATAATGAATCAATCAGAACCAACCACCTGTCGTATTTAAAGACAACGAACAAATGACAAAAGCAGATCTGGGATAGACTTAGAGTGGGGGGGAGATAATGGTTGATCATCTCCTCTCCTTCATATTCAGTTATGTATATAAAATAAAGAAAATTAGTGCTTGGTGTTATAAAAAATGTATTCTAATTGTGTTTTATTTTTTATAAATTTGTATTAATAAAGTATCACTAAGGTAAGTTAGCAATTAATTTATTTTATTTCTAGCTCTTTATAAACTTGAAGATGATTGGAAAGAAATAGTTTCTAAAAAACGAGTGGTATCAGATATCGAGTGTCAACAGCAGGCGGCCATTTGGGAACTGGTTCAGACTGAAGTCGCTTACATTCATACCTTGAAACTAGTTACTGATGTATGTCGTCAAATTATTAATTCTATTGGAAGATTATTGATTGACCGTGTGTATAGATGAATAGAATATGGTCCGGGTGCGGTAAAAAAAAACTCAAATAGTAGATAATTATACTATTTTATTGAGCCAAAATAGTATAATTATAATAAAATAGTATAATTATCTACTATTTGAGTTTTTTTTTACCGCACCCGGACCATATTCCATTCATTAATTCTATTATAGGGGTACTCATGATGTGTTAAATATAAAATGTTTTTTCATGTTAAATGTATAAGTATAGCATTTGGAGCAGTCCTATATTCATGTTAAATGATAAATGCATAAGAGCTCCTAGTGGATTTTCTTAGAAACTTGTTTTATAACCTTTCCTTCCAAGACTTCATGTTATTGTTCACTTCTAAGTTTTGATTAAAGTAATTTATTACAACATGCCTAAATTGAGTGAAATGTTGAAGTTATGTGAGCAGCTGAGTGCCGTATCGATCTTTTAACTTGTGAGGAAAAGAATCAAGATAAGCTAATTGACAACTGTCATTACATTATTATTATTGTCATCCATTGCTTTATTAATTATAAAAATATCCAAAACAATACCAACACCAAATACGAACTAGTAACCTAATGTGACAACAAACAAAACGGTGACTAACTCAGCTGGTCTGTTGTGTGATATCATTTTCTATTTAACAGACCTAGTAACAGACTCTCAACCATGTTATATGTTATAATGTTTTAACATAGTAAAAGAAGGAAATATTTCCTTCTGCACGTTTTAACATGGTAAGTTAAAGATCATGAATACTCCTTATATTTGTCAGTCATTTATTTTAAATTAATCTTACGATGGCAGTTTACTGATTATTTGGCAATGCATATCTTATAAATTCTGAAAGAGAGCCATGATCGATAAATTAAAATGAATAAAAATAATATTAAATCGTGTATCCATTTTTTTATCAAATAAGAATAATATAACATTTGAATTGATTACATAAAACTATTTGTATCCCAGTATCTACTGACTAAATTTTAAATTAAATTTCATTTACATTGGAGTGCCGGATGTACTGCATGGGAGTCTTTCTTGACGTTGAACAAGCTTTTGACTGAGTCTGACACCCCGACACTTACTTGGAATCCACATACTAGACTGAAACAACTAGAAATTGCTCATAGATTCTGATTACTCTAACAACTACTTGACTAATTCTCTGAACTTCCCATTAACTACTAAAAAACTCTCATACACTATCATAATCAGAACTATTTGGACAAATGAATTGAGCTTAGGGGCTCTACCAAACCATCAAATTCCTCCCGTATGCAGTCCATAAAATCCAAAATCCTCCAGTAAATCCTTGATGCTCCTTATTATGTCACAAATAAACTCATCCACAAACACCTCAATCAAATGGGATTGATTCCAGATTTGGACTGAAATAGATATAACTCCTTTCATTTCAAAATCCTAACCCACCCAAACCCAGTAGTTCTTAATCTCTCATCCTTAACAATTCCTGACAACCCTCCAAGGAGTCTGAAAAGATGTCCACAGGATCTTCTAATTTAGAGCAATGATTGAAGTACCTCCATTGGGTGGTTCCTTCCAAAGATTATCATATGTTCTGAAACCTTTATCACATTTACTTATTGTATTGTTTTCTATGCAGTTGTAAATTTCAATAAATAAATAAAACATTTTATGCTAAATGTAGTTCACATATATATATAATGCTGTATTTAATTATTTTCATTTGAGGTCAGCAGTGGACTTCCAGCACTTTATAATGTTTAAATTGAAACAAAAAAATAATTCTTTAAACATAAAAAGAATATCTTTCCCTGATTTTATACCTAAATTTAAGTTTATATTTTTTCGATCCACTATACCTATTAATATATTAATGATAGATGTTTACAGTTGTTTTTAGCCTGTTTAATCAGCCTTCAGAAGGTGAATCTGCTTTTGGATATTGAAAAATCAAGATTATTTAGCAACATCGAAGAGATTTCATCGTGCAATTTTACTCTTTGGTCTAAGTACTTATTGCCCATGCTTGCTTGTGCTCGAGAAAATGCAACACTGCTAGATCCTAATATTATGCTTGAAGCGTTTCTTAAGGTTTGTATGATTATTTTTGGATATTAATAATAAGAGAACGAACTGAGAGGTTTTTTACTAATTAGTCTAACCGTATAACTGAGATCTTAAGGAACCTAGAATTTTTTATCACTTAAAGAGGCTTTTCATTTACCAAGTTTTCCAAATAGCCAGGTTTAAAATGACAATCTTATTTATAGAGAAGTCCTTCTTAGTGTAGTAGAAATGTACCGTTTCTCATTTATAATTCGAAAATTTTAATAGCAAATGCATATTTTATTTTTTTATATGTATGTTCTTTTATTTTTGAAAACAATAGAAAAGTTAAGGCTTAAAAAAATCAGTTGTATTGTTTTGTATTTCTGTGCTACTAGCTTTAAGATGTTTCTCAATGGTATAAAGTTTGATCAAATCTGCCAGGATTATATAATATTTGATTTGTCAAAATAATTATGTAAGGTATGTTCCCCTCGGAATGCTTTTTCTGTCTCATGTTTTGACACTTTCTAAAGTCTCTTAACAACTCTCCTCTTTCATTTTTGAGATTTTGTGCACTTTTATTGACTGGTTTATCATAAACATGATAAACCAGTACTGAAGAACAAAGCCTCCTGATCCTTCTTATGGGCAACTCATAATTGGGTAAAAATCTACTAACTGAACTCATTTAATACAATAATTTTTCGGTATTTTGAGGCTAAATTGTTTCGAAACATTCATAAGATACTACTAGCTAATTTAAGCCACTTGAAAATTGGTTGAACTATTTACTCAAAAAATCGTTACATACCTAAGAATGAACAGGTTATGACATACCTATGAATGAACAGGTACTCTCTTTATGGCTCTAACATAGTCAGGTAAAGAAGTTGACAGTTTGTGAATTGCAGTAAGTGTTGAGGGCGTTAATGAAATTGACTTGGATTATCTGAGGTATTAGACTTATTTCAAGCTGTGGTGCTCTAATTTTTGCCAAAGAGTCAATTACTTTAATTGTTCTTTATTTAATTAAGTATGTATTTGTATTTATTCTCTTTTATTTTTTAGTGTGAAGAATTGTTTGGACCTTATGTTGTTTACTGTTCGGAGCAGAGTGAGTGTCAAAAATACTGTAGGGAGAAAACTGCCTCAAACGAGCTTTTTACCGCTTATTTAGCTGTACGTAATATTTTATTGTAATTTTTAAAAATATTTAATTGTTTGTCTTTAATTTGATATTCTAGTTAAAAATGTCTTGTGAGAAGAACATAGTCAGGGTTTTTAGTAAATGAAGTAATAATGAACACAAACTCTGTAATTAGTATTATACTGTTATATTAATTAGTATTATATTACACTCCCCCCCTCAGTCATCTCATAATGAATCTACGATAAAAAAAACACATTATTATTAAAGATTGATTAATTTTGTTATTATGATAATTATTTGAAGTATTATTTATAATGAAGTTTATACATTTAATTGGAAGATTATTGATTGACCGTGTGCAATAAAAGGTGGTTCGGTTGCGGTCAAAATTACTCAAATAGTAAACTATTGAGCCATTATGAGCTGTCAATTAAAACAATCATATATGTATATATAGTTGACCGTAAAAATTTATATATAAGAAGATGGTCAGGGTTGCGGTCAAAAGAGAAACAAAAATAGTTTACACTATTTATTTTCCGACATTTCGCCACACTTTGCAGGGCTTCATCAGGGCTGTTTGAACGAGAATCTTTACCTTTGAACAGCCCTGTAAAGTGGGGCGAAACGTCAGAAAATAAATAGTTGTAAACTATTTTTGTTTCTCTTTTGACCGCAACCCTGATCATCTTCTTATATATAAAACAATCATACTTTGGAATGAGAAATATTATTTAAAATACTTTTCTGAAAACTGTTGAAATTTCAATTAGTCAATCTGTCAATTGAAAGGCTCGTTTGGAAAATTAATACGAGAAAGTATTGCCACAGTGAATAATTTAGAAATATCATTTCTGAAACGAGCGAGAATTAATTTTAAACTTGAAGTAGGGTGGTAAGTGAGAGTTATATGATAGTATGCTCTGCACCAGATTTTTAGTGATTAATGTGAA
The DNA here is from genome assembly GCF_000696795.3 of Halyomorpha halys. Classification (NCBI taxonomy): domain Eukaryota; kingdom Metazoa; phylum Arthropoda; class Insecta; order Hemiptera; family Pentatomidae; genus Halyomorpha; species Halyomorpha halys. The sequence goes on from NW_027113382.1 coordinate 160,949, forward strand.
ATTAAAATTAAAATTTAGTTTATATATGTAACCTTTTCAACTTCTTGAGACTGGTTTTTATGCATAAAAGTGTGTTGATAACAAAGTGACAATAGTGCTAAGTTGATCTGTATTTAAAAGTTTTAAAAATTAATGAAATAGTGACAAAATAGGGTAATTTTGACTGATATTAATGACCTGCGCAGAATAGCCTGAAAAAAGTTTTTAAATAATTGCACATGAGATGTAAATTTAAATTTAGGATTGTCCTTGAGAATGGCCGAATTGGCCAAAATGTTGAAGAAATCATAAAGAATATTTTGAGATTTAACCTGGATACTAATTAAGTTGTTTAAACAATTAATATTGAGATTGTCCAAGGTTGGCTAAATGAATGTATTTCATTATAATTGATAAATACAACAACCAGTCTCAAGATAATAAATCAAAATATATAAATTTATTTGATATATCATTTAATTAAAATTAACTTAATTTTCAGTGGTGTGAGACACAAAAAGATTGCCATCGACTTAGACTCCTTGAAATACTCGTAAAACCTATGCAGCGGTTGACAAAGTACTCTTTACTTCTTAAAGCAATATTGAAACATACTACTCTTCTTAAGCAAAAAGAAAATCTTGAATTAATGGTATATATATATTTTATTTTTTACTAGATTTAAACATTATGCAATAGTCAAACAAGTTTGTGCTTTTACTCACTTTTTGTTCACATAAGCACAAAGTTGTTTTTTTTTTTTTGGAGGGTGTTAGCATTGCTCCCCTCTTACAGCCTTGACGTAGCACTGCCTGACTGTGCTCTTTTGCAGTGAGTGGCAAATTTTTAGTAAGGCTAGGACTTTGAAAAACGAGGAATTTAGAAATATACAAAGTAAAAAAAAATTACAGGATTTTTAGTGACTGTCCATTAGCAACAAATAATGAAACAAACTAAACTGTGTTGACTCACAACACTGACGAATGACAGTAATCTTCATTCCCAGTAGGAAAATGAAGTGGTTTCATGAGCCTCTGAGGCTTAATAAAATGAGCCATATTGCCTATAAGTCCTACTGAGGGATAATGAAGTTGTAGCTGGACAGCCAAAGTCTTTTATGGAGGTAGTTTTTGACTGGTTGCAAGATGATTGCACACTTCATTTTTTCCCCTAAAACATGTGGTTTTTTTTTAGGCTGGGCATAGATCGGTTTTAGTGATTATTTTCAGTCGTATATATCTTGAATTGACAAAACTAATTAATAAATGTATTATAAAAAAAAAAAAAAAGAAGCTATATTATTTTTATGAATAACTTGTGGTGAAATGAAATAAAAAGATTAATTACTTAATTTAAGGCAAAATAATGTCAAGCCTATGTGTATGGTTGTACATGCCTAACCATTGGTTGTTGCCAAGTCAAATCAGGGTCTGAGCAATTTTCCACCTCAAAAAATAAGGACTGATATCCTACAAATTCAACTTGCCCAAAAATGGGCCAAAATAATTGACAATAATTACATATATTTTAAAGAATAATTTTAATGACTTGATTTTATACTGAAATTTAAATAAAACTTATTTTATGCACAAAAACTTTTGTAACAACTAGTATTGTACTATTTAGTAAAGTATTGTAGTTTATGTCACTTATCTCTTATGATAAGTAGTTTTCATGATATTTGCTAAAATATGTTGATTTCTAATGGTTCAGACGGAAATTTCACATGCAAATATCATCCAAACTACTACCGCTACAAAATGTCATAAACTACTTTATACTTCATTAAACTAACTTTAAATTTGAGTGCTGACAGACAAGTGTATGGCTTTAAATTTTTCTTATTTCAAAATATGCAGAAGAAAGATAAAGACCTTTTGATTAAATTACTAAAATGAAGTGAAAAATTCCTTGAAAAGTTTGTTATGCATTACTTTTATATTGTCAACTGATATCTAATATTTTTAACTTTTTGTTTTAGATTGAACGAATCGATTCTTTTGTAAACAATGTCAATACAACTCTGAAACAAAAGGAAGACATTGAAAGCCTGCGAAGTATCATTGCGAGAATAGAATCTTATGATGTTGTGGTAATATTTATCTTTATTTTAATGTATTTAGAGTACTTTAACTTAACTTATATTATAACTAAGGTGATAACTATTAATAGCTAGTTCCTTTAATATAATATTATAGTAACTTACAATATTACAATGTTTATTATAATAATATTATTATCATTAAACTATCTGAGTAATTAATAAGCCAGAAATTTTCCTGAAGATATTCTTAAAAAAATTTTCTTTTGAGGTTAATTACTTCCAATTTAATGAAATTTCTTTATTAAAATTATCACCTCATGGTACAACGTTTCGGGACCACTGTTCCATATTCATGCACCTTAAACCTCATAATTTCTTCTAAGAAATAATGTCACAAGATGAATTTCAGACAAACCTTTAAAATTCATATAAAAAAATGTTATCAATAGATTTAAAAAATTGTATCTGAGATTAATATAAATGAGTAGTTAAACAAAAACTGTAGAAAAGAAGGCTTCCATGGGAACCAGTCACCTAAACCCTGAATTAGCAACAGTATTATCTTACCTTTTAAATATTTATTTAAAATGGGAAGAGGACACTTCATTAAAAATTAGTTTAATATAGCAACATTAAAAAATTGGCTAAAATGGAAAAACTCAAGTTACTGTCGGAGCAATTTTCGAATAGATTTAGCGATTTCAAAAACATGAAAGACTGTTTCAATTTATTTGCTACTCCAACAAAAAGTAATGTACAAAATGCTCCAATACACTTGCTAATGGATTTGGTCGAGATTCAAGAAAACTCACTCCTAAAATTTAAATTTGAAGGCGTGAAGTTGTGCGATTTCTACAAAAAATACCTTGAAGACCATTTTCTGCAGTTTAAAAAGTTTGCAAGAAGATTGATTTGTGCGTTTGGCAGTACTTACAAATGTGAACAGTTCTTTTCAATGATGAAAGTTAATAAATAAAACCATCGTACAAAGTTGACTGACGATAATTTGGAAAATTATTTACGTCTTTGTATCAGTGGAATTAATCCAAACATCAATGGATTAGCTTTCCAAATTCAAGCTCAGGTGTCTCATTGATTTTGGTGTCGCTATTTAATTTTCGTATTTTGTAATAAATCTAAATTTTACAATTTAATTATAATGTTGTACCTATTTTTTTCATTTCATTTATAATTTTAATAAATTATATTATAATAACAATGCTGTATTATTTCATGTCTGATCTTTGTCATTAAAAATTATGAACACTACTTAACGTAATAAACGCAGCCCATGAACGTCAAAGGTTAAAATTTGGCCCACAACATGTCCATACCGGATTTACACACTCCTACATTTCAGCCATTCCAGTCATTCTCAAGGATCTATAATTTTTATTCAATGTATTTTTGACATATTGATCGAGTGAAATAGCCATTGTAAACTAAATAATTATAATAAGTGAAACTGTGATAATAGTAGGTTACTGACTAATGATAAAATTTGTCAAAGGCATAATAGCCTGCAATAGTTTGATAACCGATATTAGCTGTGAAATTGTGAATAAGTTGATAGATCCTTGAGAATTGCTGAAACGTTAGAGTTTAATGATAATAAAAAAGTGTGAGACTATAAGGATATTTTTATTATAACTAATAAATATTTAATTTTATTCTATCTTCTTTTTTTTTTCAACTTCAGGAAACCAAAGATGAGGATTTAGAAAAACTTATAAAACCTCACAACGAATTAGACCTCCAGAAACCCATGCCAGGATGTAATCCTCTTCACAAAAGGCAGCTCATCGCTGAAGCTGATTTAAAGCTAAAGGATCACAATAACAGCAAGGTATTTAATCATAAAAAAAAGTTTTGTTTAATATCATCTGTTATCCGATCCTATTTCACCAATAGATCGTTCAAAGTAAACCACAATAGTTCCTATTCATCCCTCTTCTCTCAGACTCCTGGTGTTCCTCAAGATAGTATAGTATCCTCAATCCCATCCCTTACTCACTATATACACTTGAGATCCCAACACTACCCTCACAAAGTATATCGATGACACATGTGTACTCTCAGTTAATAATAACCTATGAATTGCATCCCAAACTCTCCAATCCCATATCATAATCCTTGAAGAATGATGTCAAAAATAGGGAATTAAAATAAATCCCTTGGATCCTATCCTGGACTAAATTTGGTCAAACAACTAACTAGGAATCCTCATTCAAGACTGAAAAGACAGATACAATGGAGTGCACCTGGTGCCCCTAGTGAGTCAATTAAAGACAGTAGTTCAAGACCCCATTTCTGTCGTCCGCGAGTCCCATCACATTCTCCAGAGGACATCACAAGGAGGTAAGAGTTGGAGCTAATGAGGGTGTGAAGTACTGAAAATTCATTTGCAGTACGTATGGCACTATGTCCCAAATCCTTCTTCACCTAATGACTTCCACCCTATTTCTCTCCTCTCCAACCTTTCATAACCGCTAGAACGCCTTGTTTAAAACCAACTCTCAAACTTCCTAGAAGAACATTCCCTCATCAATCCCCTCCAATCCGCCTTTTGACCTGGCTATTCAACTCAATCCGCTCTCCTTAAAATAACCCACAACCTCCAAACTGCCATGGAACACCAAAACCTAACTATCCTCATCCTCCTAGATTTCTCCAAAGCATTTGACACGGTTGACCACAACATTCTTCCTACCAAACTACGAAATCTTCCTCTATCCAACAGTGCTTTGCGCTTGTTTCAATCCTTCCTATCAGATCATTCCCAGTACATAGTGGTTCCTGATAAACCTCCATCAATGACTCGACCCCTCATCTGTGGTGTCCCTCAGGGTTCATCGCTATCTCCTACCCTTTTCGCTATCTACATCAATGACCTTCCCATCCTTATCCAACATTCGCAATACCATTTGTACGCAGATGATTTCCAAATTTACCTTTCCCTCCCACCTTCTGACCTATTAGTTGCTACGGAGAAGATTCAAAAAGACTTGAATAGAATTAGTCAGTGGGCACAAGAAAACAAGCTTAAGTTGAATGCAGAGAAGACTAAGGCAATCGTAATAGGATCCAATCACCTCCTGAAAACTATCCCTCTTATTCCAACCTTATTTCTAAACAACAATCCAATACAATTCCATCCATATGTCAAGAACCTTGTTGTCACTATAGACCAAACTCTCTCCTGGAAAAATCACGTCTCCTATATTTCCCGTCATACCTTTTCCACCCTGAAGTGTTTAAATTATCTTTGTCACCTACTTCCTTTTGAAACCTGCAGGCTCCTGGTTACTTCTTTAATATTCCCCCACTTTGACTATTGCTGTGTGGTTTACAGGGGTGTCTCTGGGGATCTCGAAGCAAAATTAAAACGGTTAAATAATTGCTTTATACAATTCATCTTTGGAGTCCCCAGGGACGCCTCTGTCACCCGATTTTATGAAGAGTTGAAGTGGCTTTACCCCTCCTTCCGTCGTAAATATTTCCTTGCTTCCTTTCTCTATCAAGTTATCCAATCCCGCCGTCCATCGTACATCTCAGATATCCTTTAATTTAAGTCCTCAGTGCAATCCCACAATACCCGCTCACGGCCTTCAGACTGCCCATCGAACCGCAGCCTTTGGTAGATCTTTCCTCATCCATTCCTCTTCCCTATGGAATTCTATTTCCTCTTTTATGCTCAGTTCTAATACCCTTCCAAAATTCAAATCCCATATCTTCGACTACCTTCTGTCCACCCAATTCCGGAAAAATAACAATTGAAAGTTTCATACAGCTTTATATATCTTCTGTATTAGATTTTCGTTTATAATTGTAAATATGTACACTAACAGAAATTATATCTTTTCATTTATTATTTTTTAGTTTAATTGTATTTGATTTTTTATTATTGCTTTTTTATTTTTATATACTACCAGAAGTCATCTTATGTTTTATGATACAAGGGGTTTTATTTTATTTGTTTTGTCATTATTTTATATATTCTGTTAATCATTGTTGTTTATTTGTATATTTTTAAATTCATTGTATTACTTTATTTTATGAAATCTTGTAATTTCATCTCTATTTTGTAATTTACTCTAAGGCTCCAAAGCCTAATTTTGACGCCTGTAAATTATTCTAAAGGGATCAATCCCAGAATAAATAAAGATTATTATGTCATGATCCTTCCACAAAGAGTGGGGAAGGCTCCCAAGCCCGTCTCCCTCTCGAGCCCTTCCATTCCTCCACTCATTTAAAATTTTTATAGGAAAAGATCGTTAAATATTGACCAATATTCTTAAATCTGTTCCTATTAAAATTTGTTTCCCACATCACTTATAAAGTTTTTATGTTCTAGGTGGAAGTACATTGTATAATTCTCACTGATATATTGCTGCTCTGCAAATTAACACGAGGCTCGCACTTAAAAATTATCCGACCCCCTTACCAAGTACACAGGCTCCTTGTCGAAGAGCTGGCGAGGGATACTCCAACTCTTGCTGTCGTTCATCTTTCAGAGTATTCAACACCGATGGCTGCGTTTCTTCTAACATCGCCCGACCCAAAAACTATTAAGGTAGTTAATGAATTCAATATCTTTCATCTGCAATAATTTTAATAAGGTTTTCTTATTTAGAAAGTATAATTTTTCTCTTGTTCACTTGCAGAAGTTTTCAAAATCTAATATATATCTAGCCAAATAAGGTTTACATATTTTTTAGTGCCATGGTTTTTAAATTATTTTCAGGATTGCTCTCTCAAAGTTTAAGTTTCACTGTTAATTTATTTTTTCTTGCTTTGGACTACCTTGATTTGTTTTTAATTTTATTTAATAATTATAATTATTTTTTATTGTACAAGAATAGGATTTCATGCAAAAAGACTTTTCTCCATGATAGGAAAATTTGGACTTACACATACTATTTTGTTGCAAATCCTTCAATTATTTTTGTATTATATTTTATTTTTAATATTAATTTTATTGTATCTTGTATCTCCATGTTTTTAGAATTTTGCTGTTAGTTTACGCCGAGCAGAAGGTCTTTATAACACCGCAAAACAGGCTAGTGACGATACCTGGCGAGTTGAACCAGACTCGAGGTAATTATTTTAGATTTATTTCTAAATTATAGTGTCTGAACAATCATAAAGATTATATTCAGTATTCATCATCTAATAAAACCTATTTGAACATCAATGAAGGCTTTGATTAAGTGAAACAATGAAAGAATTTTTTCATTTCTGAAAATATTTTTTTTTTTTATTGGTGGTGGGAGTGGGTAGCTCATTGGTAAGGCAATGGACTAACTCCAAGGACCCAGGTTCGAATCCGGCTGTTGCAGATAATTATTATCTATTTCACTGTAGCCATGAGTTAGCCCTATGGGCTCAGGAGCCCACGGAGGTCCACCCAGCCTCATTAAGTGGGTACCCTTAATTGGGTAAAGATCTGGCGATCGAGCGTGATTCTGACCAAATCACCTACTTGCTCAACCGTTGGTCTAGTAACAGTATTTCCTTACAAAGTACTGCACCCCTTACCCTTAAGGGGTTGTCGCGGTACAGATTTAATTTTTTTTTTTAATCATTGGTGAATAGTAAAATATTTATAAATATATGTGAATTTTCATACTGTTATATAATATATATTTTATCTTTGTGAAATTTACATTGGAATAATTTCATAATTAAATTGTTTATTAATTATTCATGTATAAAAATAAGGTAAGAATAGCCATCTGTTGAACAAAAAAAAATTCTAATTAGTACATTCCGCAAATATCCTCTAATGAAATTTATGCATGCTTGGAGTCATACATCAAACAACATGACAATTTAATTCACCATGTTAATTATGAGCTTTAAAAGCAAAACAGCATTGTCATCTGTCCAATGATTCATTGTAAACTAAAAGCTACACCCTGCTGATGGTTGGGGGTTGACGACAGTCAGTTTAGTCTCACTACCACCTTGTGGGCTCTCAACCAGAATTAGGCAAAAAGTAATTACTATTACCATTCTATAATTTATAATAGCAGAAATACAATTGCAACTATAAATAATTATTTTATGTACAAATGGTTGGCTGTATTTTTCAAAATATGAAGGACTCGGTCGAGGGTATGGTCAAAAGGAACAAAAAATAGTTAGCAACTATTTATTTACCAACGTTTCGCCCCCCCATCCTCCCCACAAACAAGACTTGTTCACTGTCTTTTATATATACAGACAGCCCAGCAAAGTGGGGCTAAACATCAGCAATTAATTGTTAACTGTTTTTTGTTCCTTTTGAACACACCCCAGACCATGTCCTTCATATTTTGAAAAATATGGTGAATATGATAAATATTTATATATGATTTTGGTTAAACTGTTTAAGGTTTCAGTTAAAAAGAGGTGGTAATATGATACCTTTAAACTTTTTATTCTTCTTATAATAATTTACTAACTATTTATTTTCTTTAGTTTGATAACAAATTGCAAAATCACTTGACTAAAATCCACAAATCAAAAACGCTATTTCAGCGGAGGATGCAGTAGTTCAATTGAAATGGTTGAAGGCTGCTCTCCGATTAGCAACGCTTCGAGAGGATTAAGTGTAGAATCAGAAGTTCGTCCTGTCTCGCACAGTTCTGATGAAGCTCTCCCTCATGCGTAAGTGTTTAACTATTTAAAAATATTTCATATTGGTCATTTATGATTTTTTTTTATCAATAATATATAAATATTTGTTATATACATTCATTTAGCTGCTTGTTATTAGAACATTAACAAAACAGTTCTTTCTTGCTGCCTTCCGGCCTCTGTAAATGATGTGAAGCCTATGGTTTCCCTAGGAAACTGTGCTTTCTGAACTTAAGGAAGACGGAATTTTAGTGTTTACTGTTTATTTTTTGAGACGTCTTGATTTTATGCACTACTTAAAGAAAGAAAACGGTAATTTTCTACTTTCACTCCTCCAAAAAAAAGCAGAAACAATTACTTCTTGACCAGACTGTACGCCAAGAAGTATATAGGTTAGTTTGCAATATTAATCACCTCTAACAGAGGGTAAATTTCTTTCCTTTCACGTTTTAGTTAAAGTTTAGGTTTATAGTACACCACATTTTTCTGCAGCAGTTCCTACCACGTTTATTTCTTCTAACTGATAAATATTGATATTTGATACATCTCTCATGTTTACGACCGATCTTAATCACGGATCCTTATACTTGTTTCCACTATGAAACTCTGTCTAGCAATCTTCAGTATTAGATATTTAATATTAGAATTCATATTAAAAAATAAAAATATTACAGATATCACAAAATAAAAATATGAGATATTATATATTTATAGCATCATTGGACTCTACAACCAGAAACCCTATAAATGGAGCATTTATTTTATATTTAATTAATAGGTAATATATATTTTAATTCATTTTTTGAAAAGAACTTGTATAAACATCACCTATTCATTTTTCAAAAAGAACTTGTATACACATAACTTATTCATTTTTCAAAAAGATGAAGGTAATGTATACACATTACCTATTTTGTGTATACAAATATAGGACATTGCTACAATTTTTTTGGAAGGGGAAGGGGATAGGATAGGATTTAAACTTTCTAATTTTCTCAATGGCATAATTCTGAGGATTGATATTTAACTCTTGATGTACTATTTGGATATAAATCCGAAGAATCTCCTGACTTTATTGGGCCGACTTTATTGGATTGTCTCCTTTAAATTCTTTTCACATAAGACTTTTTCACGCTCCTTTAGTATCATGTTCTTACATCCATTCCCCTTCTGGGGGAATTTCTGCCAGGGGGAAAAAAATTGTTCCCACCTTTTTTGGAAGAGTGGAAGTAAATAATTACCAAGAAAATTACTCCTGAAGTATTTTTCAGAATTTCAGCTTATGTTAAATAAATGCCTGGTTTTATTTGCACTACCTGATAGCACACCACACCTGTAAGCCACAGTATTTAGTCTGCTAATTCTGAACTTTTCCTTATCTATTTTAATTATGCTAAATTTAATGTTAGGTTGTTAGATTATAGTATGGTCAGTTTACTTGGACCATCATTATAGCTTAACCGATTTACATCAAATCCAAAATTCATTCTTAGTATCAACATTTTTTTTATTGCATTTAAATAAATTTTTTTTCAAAATATGAAGAATTAAAGCAATGTTACAGAAATAAAGAATTTTTACTTCATCATAGATTAGCAATAATGAGATGAATGAAATATAATTATTTTGTACATGATAATATTTGAAATGGTCATAGAATAATGCCACATGGCAATTATCACATTGCACACATCATACAAGTATCTTTTTGTTGTTTTCTGATAAACAAACTACACGCTTTCTGCAAGCTTTCTTCAATGAAGTTTTTTCGATAAGGATTGGAAAATTTTGATCAGTTAATCTTCGTGGTAATGATGGTCATGGTGTAAATGTTTTTTTGTGTTGTATTTTAGGTATATTTTTTTCCAATATTTCTTCTGCTAATTTTTGCTTGAAAATGTGAAATGCTTTGTCCTTCTAAATTGTTTTGAAAGCAATATAACTATTCAAAAGAATCATGTCGAGACAATAAAAAAACTCTTTTTTATACATCTTCTAATTACCTCACATAGTGTGAAATTTACTGAGAAGTTGATCACCTCCGTCAACTTCACCTATGTTTTTATTATATTCCAAAACAACTGTTGGCTTTACAATATTTTCTTTAGTTTTGTTTCCCTATATCAGCCAACTCTAGCTAGGTTATGCTTTGTTGATAACATGTTAAAATCTTTTTTGTCTTTCCACTCTTTTGCAGAAATATTTTTATATTGTAGTATAGTTGCTTTATTAGCTTTATGCATAAGTTTTCTATTTTTTTCCTCCCACTCAAAATCGCTCTAACTTAGATTTTTATCGCTACTATTAGAAGAAATCGCAATAAAACATCTGCATTTCCTAGGTCTAATTACCTTTTCACTGCTGGCAGAAACAACTGTTCATTTTTTATTTTTCTGTGTTATTTTGCTCTGGAACTATTTACGATTGCCTCTTTTCATTGCTGCCCACCCAAAATGCATGGGTATAATATGTACTTTGGGTGATAAATGGCTTAGTGAAATGGTGGTGTATAGCACTCTGGTGATAGTTGACTGACAAAATGCACACTTTTACGAGGTTATGAAAAAAATAGGTTTCAACAACAACATAAAAAAATAAATGAAAATTTAACTTATCGTTCGTAGTTACTAGTGCTTACCATGTACCTTGGAGTTATTCTTTATTTTCGTTATGCAATATTATTTATTTAGTTACAAAATATATTTGAAATGCACAACATATACTTTGTAATAAACGGTCTAAAGAAAGTTATGATGAAAAGATGACTTTTCGTATGTGCAAATAGGTTTTACAAGGGAGAACTCAATTTATATTTTTTTATGTTCATTTATATCTTTGTTATTCATAAAATTTTCAATGAATATAGATAAATTAGTGTTATTAGTTTATCCTCTATTTCATACTTAATACATTGGTTTTTTAATTATGTAAATATTGTTTTTTGTTTGGTTTCTATGAGCCTTTTTCCAAACCCTAGTAAATCATGAAATTCAGCCGGTCTTGCCATAGGTACTTCTTTTTTGCCTGGCAAAAAGGGTTAAGAACCAATTTAAAGCTTGTAACAGCACATAAAATATCCCTATCCTTTGTGGTTGGCATAAAGGACTACTATGCCTACTTTTCCCCCCACCAGGTACCAATACCAATCCCTATCCTTTGAGTTTGGCATAAAGGACTACTATGCCCACTTTTCCCCCCACTAGGTACCAATACCAATCCCTATCCTTTGTGGTTGGCATAAAGGACTACTATGCCTACTTTTCCCACCACCAGGTACCAATACCAATCCCTATCCTTTGTGGTTGGCATAAAGGACTACTATGCCCACTTTTCCCCCCACCAGGTACCAATACCAATCCCTATCCTTTGTGGTTGGCATAAAGGACTACTATGCCTACTTTTCCCCCCACCAGGTACCAATACCAATCCCTATCCTTTGTGGTTGGCATAAAGGACTACTATGCCCACTTTTCCCTCCACTAGGTACCAATACCAATCCCTATCCTTTGTGGTTGGCATAAAGGACTACTATGCCCACTTTTCCCTCCATTAGGTACCAATACCAATCCCTATCCTTTGTGGTTGGCATAAAGGACTACTATGCCCACTTTTCCCCCCACTAGGTACCAATACCAATCCCTATCCTTTGTGGTTGGCATAAAGGACTACTATGCCCACTTTTCCCCCCACTAGGTACCAATACCAATCCCTATCCTTTGTGGTTGGCATAAAGGACTACTATGCCCACTTTTCCCTTCATTAGGTACCAATACCAATCCCTATCCTTTGTGGTTGGCATATACGACTACTATGCCTACTTTTCCCTCCTCCCACCCCCACCAATACCAATCCCTATCCTTTGTGGTTGGCATAAAGGACTACTATGCCTACTTTTTTTTTTTTTCCGATCCCTCTAAAAACAGAGAAGACAATTAATTAGTTTATTATGTGAAAAAGGAATAAATCGTATTGGGTATTACCTTTTATTATCTTTGGTATTTTAAGGTTGCCTGTAATGTTTATTTATTAGTTGTGAAATGTTCATTCTAAATGGTCCTATTATTAAGAAAGAATCCGTTGGTGAGGGGCCTCCTCATGTTGATTTTCGCATAGAAGATAGAGAAAAATAAAAACATTAATTATTAAAGACAATAGATAATGGTAAAATAATAAGAAAAGCAGTCAGAAGTTGAAAAGAAGTGTGGGGAGAGGGGGAGAGGGTGCATTAGAAGAAGGAGTTATAAGGTGATGTTGATAGGGTTTTTGGAACCTTTCCTGCCCTGCCACTTCGCAGGAAGGGGGATGGAGTGATAGACTGGAATACTGGATTGAAGGAAGCAGAGAGACTGTCAAAGAATTTGATGTGTCTCCGTGTAATTTGTTGTTGTACAGTTTCTAGCTGGTCGTTATGAATGTGCGTCTTGTTACGTCTTTCTAGAGATGTTCCTCGCCATATCTTCTGTAGTGTGCTGCTCGGGTATTGTTGTAGTGATTTCAGGGCTTTGGGGTGTAGAAAATGTAGTAGTGGTGCAGCGTGTAGGAGTGATGGCCGTAGTATTACTTTGTAAATGAGTAAATTGAGTCTGAGTGACAGCCCTGGTGAGTAGATGAGGTGTTGTAAGTTGGTTTGACGTTGACTTAACGATTTGTATTCTGTTCTGTATGTGAGCAGTGAAAGATTGGTGTGTTTCTAGCTTCATGCCGAGGTATGTGAGATGTTTCTTGGTTTGTACTGTCTGTTCGTTGAGTTTTGGTGCTCTGTTTGGAATGAGAAAGTGATGATGTCCATTTTTTGTGGGTTGATGTGAATGTTTATGTCTCGTAATTTGTTAGTGATGAGTTGGGCTGCTGCTGCAGCCTGCTCCATGGCCTTGTCTGGATTCATGCTTGCCGATTATATGGCTATGTCATCAGCATAGACAGATATTTGAGCATAGTTAAATTTTGTCCTGACTATCTGGGCAGTGTATATGTTAAATAAAACTGGCGCAAGGACCAAACTCTGGGGGATGCCACAAGTGACGGGCTTGGGGTGGAGATTTCAGTTTTGACCCGGACTGAGAAAGTCTGGTCACTGATATAGGACCTAACAATGTCGACCAGCCGGTCCGGTAATTGGTGAAGCCTGAGTTGTTGGATTATTGTGGAGTGGGATACAGAGTCAAATGCCTGTGGCAAGGTTCCTGTTTAGGTTGTTTGCTGCATCACTTTGCAGCTTTTGGCAACATTGTGGTAACAGCTCACACCACACGAGAACATGGTTTGTTCCGGGGGGATGACATCGTGTGTGTCGCAGTGTTTGCGAATGTGTATAATGACTAGTTTCTCATATATTTTTGAGATGTTTTTTTTTTTTTTTTAGGATTTTCTGGGGAGCTGTTTGAGTAGGACATACGAGATGTTGTCCTTTCCTGTGGACTTGTTACCCTTCGTTTTCCTCAGTATTGCATTCCCTTCGTTTTCCAGAGTGTTGCATCTTTGTAGGTTGAGAATATGGTTTTTTGTGAGTTTTCGGTCACCCGGGGTTGGTGGTGGTATAGAGAACTGGTGCGTGTATAGTCACGTTGTAGGTAGTCAGATAGAACGTCTACCTGATCTGCGGGAGTGAGGAGCTCATCGCCTCAGTAGGGTTTCACCGATCTCGATTTGGTGTTGAGACTTAGGACTAATTTCCAGAAGTTTTTGGGGTCGTAGTGTGTGCGGCATAATTGTTCATGCCATATGGAGTGTCAATGGCCGTACTTATGTCTTGTGGTGAGTTGAATGTTGTAATGTTGGGTATGTTGTCATATATTTGTGTTTTGTAAAGTTTCTAGTCGGCGTGTTTGAAGTCTGTAGGTGGGATTGGTGTTGTGTGTTTGCCTAACTGATAGGTTGCCTACTGGTAGGTGGTCATTGTCACTAAAATCTATTGTAGTACAGTTAGTGAATCTGTGTGGTTGTTGCGTGAGAAGTAGGTCAACTGTGGATGTGTATGATGGGTTTGATGTTTGTCTGTAAGTGTATTATTGTGTAGTTTGTTTTGGTCAGGTAGTTTCCTATTGCATTGCCTTTAGCGCAGTTCCATGAGCGGTGTTTGGCTTTTAGCTCACTTAGTATGATGAGTTGTCTATCGTTCTCGATGTCACGGAGAAAGGTCTTGAGTGTGTCTGGTTTGGCACTGAGGCTGCGGTAGACGCAAGTGATTTTGTAGGAGTGTTCGAGTCTGAGTTGTATTGTAATGGTTGTGTGTATGTTGTCGTGAAGTGTGGAACCATTGATAAGTCTGGATAGGACGCCATGAAGCACCAGTAGTGCGATGCCACCATGTATAGGGGAGTCAAGCCTGTAAGTAGTGTACCCCTGAAAGTGTGTCTGTGTGTAATTACTAAGTCTTGTGTCCGTGAGTGCGACTATGGATGGCCTACGAGAGGCCAGGAGGGTTTCTAGCTCAAGTTCTCGTTTCATGAGCCCTGTTATGTTGTAATGTTGTTGTTGTTGTCTGGGGCTTAAGGGCGTAAAACCCTGAGGTCATCAACGCCCATTTTATGTTGTAATTAAGTATACAATGTCTAACCATTGATTCTTGGGAGTGTGTTTTGAAGCACGAGATTAAGTGTGGTTATAAGTGTAGTGAACATGGTTTTCATGTCCTGGAACATTTTCATGAGGTTGGAAACCCATGCTGGTTCCGAAGACGGTGGTTGGGGGGTAGGTGGAGGCCGTGTATAATTCTATCCGCATAAGAGGAGGGGTCTGATTTTTTTGTTTGAGGCTTAGGAGCCTCTTGGGTGTTGTTAGTGGAGGGTCTAGTGGGTTCTCTCTTGGTTTGCAAGTTTTTAATGTTATCAGCCCTGATAGTGCATTTTGTATACGAGGATACGTGATTCTCGCTACAGTAGATGCATTTTGGTGGGGTGGTTCTGGGGCATTCCATGGCAGATTAATTGGCATGGCCTCCTAAATAATACCATCTTAATAGCAAAGCTTCCCTAGGCCATCCTAATAGTAACTTCATTAGATAAGGAATTCCTTTTATCCCATCCAATGCCATCTTAATAGCAAAGCTTCTCTGGGCCATCCTATTTGCAACTTCATTAAATAACGAATTCCTTTTATCCAATTTAACATTTCATTAATGTTTCAAACCTAATTATATTAAAAATTTAATTTTTGAAGAAACTGTTTATAAAATACAACTAAATGTTTGAATTATGGTTCTTAAAGCATTTTTTTTTTCAGTTTTATTATTTGTTATTGTTTTTATTAATTTACTAGATTATTCCAAAAATGAATACAATTTTTGAACAATTTAGATTGATTTATAAAATAAGAAAAAAGTATCAGAGACATCATAAGCAAAGATGGCTGTACCCTTTTTATAAGCGGAAGTGGAGATTAACTGCACAACATCAATTTACCTGATGACTAATTGGCATTGCCAAGCTGTACCCATTCTACTTAAGCATCTCAGATGAGGAGTAATGTAAAATGATATATAATTTTTTAATAAAATATATATTTTTCCACTGTCTTTACGTTTATTAACCTAAGTTTTAAGTCTTCTTAAATTAAATAAATATTTTGGCATTAACAACTTAGTTCACTATTCTTTTCTTACTAGTACAAGGGTCCAGTATAAACATATTGCATTAATATGCTATTTAAAACCTCTAGTAATCCTATATTTCAAAGGAATTATTTATTAATTGTAAATAATTCCTAAATCAGAATTATGAAATAAATTGTAACTTTTTACTTGTAAAATACTTTCTTTCCTCCTCAAAATAATACAACTTTTTTTTAATACGTATTTTTCATAGTATTCATATTTTATTGTTCTATTTCTAATGTAACTGCTCTATTCATGCCAACAGTAAAAATGTTTTTGATTTTATTTTACTAGAGACGCAAATTATTACTATATATACATATATATTTTTTCTCTCTTGTATAGCTGCCCTATACAAGAGGAGTTCATTTAGAAATATTACACATTCCATACGAAACCTTATCCTATATGTTTGTAAAGTGAAGTCAATATTGGAACATATTGCTATCATATTAACAATATTAAATAAAGATAAAAGAACAAAACAAAAAATAATTCTCAAATATTAACTAGGAGAAAAAAAAAATACAAAAGTAAATATGAAAAAACAAAAAACTTGATTTTTGTTTTGACTGCCGTCAAAATAGCCCTGAAGAAGCCCTGCAACGTGGGGCGAAACGTTGGCTCATTAAAATAGTGTATTACTACTATTTGAGTTGATTTTTTTTTTTTTTTTTACCGCACCCGGACCATATTCCTTTCAAAAGTAAATATGTGTGTACATAATTAAAAAAGTGAATATAATAAATAAACTAGGTAGATGCATTAAAACAATCAAATCCCATATACATAGATATCTCTGTTTTTAATGATTAAAGATAAATGAGATATCGAATACAGATATGTGTTTAATCAAAAATAAAAATGACAAAATTAAAACATAAAGTTGGAAAGAAAAACTAATTAATTAAAACAAAAACTAAAAATATATAAATAATAATAACAAAAATAAAATAAGTAAATACAGTAAATAGGTAAGAATCAGTTATTATACTAGAATAAACATAATGAAAATATCATAAATTCAGTTACATTCCATAATGAAGAGGGGATGAGTATACATTCGTGGGTTTTCACACTTCACCATTGAACGTACTACGTCTGATGATTTACGTTTAGGTTAGTCTGATTTCCTTGGAGATCGTTCCGACAGATCAAGTGCACCAGTTCTTTTTTGTATTTATTAAACATTTTAGTTATTTTATTTTCAAACATTTACAATATACAAAATTGTAATAAGTTTTTATTATTTTATACTTTTGTATTAATAAATAACATATGGATTGTATGTGGTTCATAAAATTCTCCTTCCCCCCCTCTAGTCTTTTCATTGATATTTAATAATAAAAAAAATTATTATTTTTATATGTATTTACTTATTGACATTTACAACTGTATATACATTTAGTAAAGGTGCTATTAGTTCTATTACAATGGCATGATACAGACTTGTGGAGAAACTACCGACTGGTAGCACTCTAATAACATTTCTACAATAGAAGGTCTCCAGGCCATTTTTTTTCTGGCACCTCGGAGGATTGTCAGGAATGGAAGAGAAAGCAAGGTTAGAAACTAGTGGGTTTGGATGGTTAGGGAGTTAATAATGGAAGGACTGATATCTGGTTCGGGCTAGATCGGTTACATATGGAACATTAAGGTCTTTATGGATGATTTTATTTGTGAACAAGTAAGGAGCATTGAGGATTTTGGATTGAATACGGCAGAAGTTCAATGGTTTCGTGGAGCCCCAAAACTCAACTCCATAAGTTCAAATAGGCCTCATTATTGCCATGCAAATGGGTATTTTGTGATGGATTGAAAGTTTAGACCGTTTGTCTATTGACTGTTGTAATAGTCATAATTGACATGCAGTTTCCTGCCTTTCAGTCTTATGTGAGGAAATAAATAATATTAAATTTAGAACTGAGGCATGGTTTTTGTTTAATTTAATTGAAGAGCAAACTTTATGAATACTACTATTAAGATTAGAAATTTCGAAATCAATAGTATCAATTGTTGAATGGTTTCTCTAATTTTGATTATAGTATTTATTTGATTATTGATAATGGTTTGCATTGAGCATTTTGGCTTGTAAGGATTGGATATGAGAGGAATTTGAATAATAATAAAAAATAAAAACAAATAACCATAATAAAATTGTTTATAATA
>NW_027113382.1:180035-187202 GCF_000696795.3 Halyomorpha halys
AGAGCTCCTAGCGGATTTTCTGTGCAACTTGTTTTATAACCGTTCCATCCAAAACTTCATGTCATTGTTTACTTCTAAGTTTTGATTAAAGTAATTTATTACAGCATGCCTAAATTGAGTGAAAAGTGGAAGTTGTGTGAAATTTTGGCTACTGAGTGTCTTGTTGATCTTCTAACTTGGAAGGAAGAGAATCAAGATGAGCTAATTGACTGCTTTCATTATATTATTATTATTGTCATCAATTGCTTTATTAGTTATAAAAACATCCAAAGCAATACTAACAGAATCAAAACACAAACTATGAGCAAGTAATATGTATAATACTATATTGCTTGGTACTACAACAAACAAAATGGTGACGAGCTCAGTTGGTCTTTTTTTTGACGTCATTCTCCATTTAGTAGACCTAGTAATGGACTCTCAACCATGTTATATGTTATATCATTTTAATATGGTAAAAGAAGGAAATATTTCTCCATTTAACACGCGTTAACCTGTTAAACTAAACATCATGAATACCCTTATAATTTTAACCCTACCTTAATGTACTATTTTGTATTTTATTATCCTACTATGTCCAAATATTTTAGTTTTTTTTTGTATCTTTTTAGCCCTGATGAAGCTTTACAAAAAGGGGTGAAACATCAGCAAATAAATAGTTGTTAACTATTTTTTGTTTTCTTTTGACCACACCTCTGACCATCTTCTTCATAATTTTTTTATTTTTAATTTTGAACTTCTGGAAATCTCCTGGATTAATTATTCTGGTTAAAAAAGTTCCATTTCATATTTTAAAAAACCTTGTTTACACCCGAAGATGTACTTTCTCACTCTCTTAGTTTTTATGAATTGCTGATCTGATGAGACCAAATTCATTCAGTCTTTTTTTTCTTGCTCTGCTGTTCTTGACCACCAATGCATGGCTTTTACTTCTATAGCTGATAGATATTTAAATTTAAATTTCTAATGGGTTTGCTATTTTAGGCAAGATACACTGCGTGTAATTGTGCCGCAGCTCGGTCAGTCACTGCCTGACCTAAAAGAGGCTGGTAGGAGGTGGCTGGCTCCGCCACCGCCGACGCCACCTCGAGGCGTATCCTATCCGCCTCCTTCTCCTCCTCTGCGCAGGACACATGCCATTAGGCATAACACCGTCGGAGATCAATAAACTCATAATAGCAGCAATGCTATTGTGTATTTGCTATGAATGGTTTTTAAAATTATATTTAATTTTATGTTTATTAATTGTGATTTTATAAGTATGTTTTTAGATTTTTCTTTTTAATTCTTCAATGAGCAAAACTAGAAGTAATTACAGAAAATTAAAACTTTGAGTAATTTTAATAGGAGCTGTTGATGATCCACACACATTCATCAAAACAGTATTATAATTTTTAGTAATGTCTAATGTATCAGTTAGTCTATTCAATTAATCATCGAAAATCTTTTAAGAATATATTTATGTGTCAATTGACTTGAAAGGCATAAAATATGTTCAAATTTGACGTGCAATTAAAAGTTTTAAAAGATTTGCAACAAGTCAATTTTAAGTTAGTAATTTATGTATAACTGTTTCGGAAGTTAAATATACTTTTGGTAATTATTTTTAAAATACAAATTAATTTTCTTTTGCAGAACCTTTATTTTATATAACTGAAATCAAATAAACTATAATAGAGTTTTGAATTTTCATTAATTATCTTTCCAATTAGCATAAAGCCAGTTACTTTGGCTGTTATTTTTTATGTTAATAGCATATTTTTTTTTCTTGATTACAGTGAGCAATGTAACAGCTAATTTAATATTAAAAATATTGCACATCCATAATTAAATAAGCTCGATGCGTAAGCAATATTAGGCCTAAACAGGAGATAAATAAAATTATCTTTTGGGATAGAGGAAAACTTATGTAGGACATCTATGACGTGTCCATTTAAATCAAATGTGTAATATGTTGGTTTTCAAAATTGGCTGATTTAATGATCAACATTTCAAGTTCTAACATTTATTAAAGCTTGTTCTTTGAAGTGTATTTAGTTAGTTGTATATCTCAAGAGAATTTTCTAATTTACAAGCAACATAAAGTAAGTGGTTACATGTTGAGGTAAAAGGAACATTTATATTTCTGCCCAAAAACCATTTTTATAACTTTAATTTGCAATAACCAAATAAGAAGATTAAACTAAACTATTATGCATTGTACTTTCGCAAGAATTGAATATCACCTGATTGTACTCTTTCAAAAAAAAAAGAGTCAATGTATAATTATTAAAATTTGTATCGCCCATTTATAAATAAATATCTATTTTGGAAATTTCGACTGTAATGTCATTTGTGCCATTTGATCTGAATCATTTGACTAGATAAGACTCATATTTTTTATTCGAATTGATTTTTTTAATCTGTTAGTCAAGAAATAAGTACAAAATCAGAAAAGAAATGAAAAAAAAAAAGGTTATATTCTCCCCAAGATAAGTATTTATGATTAAAATTTTTCTCCTAGTTATATTTTGTGCGAGTGCCTAATTCTTCCATGTATACAGTTATCGATATTAAAATTGAGCCTATATTTCATCTTTCATTTCATTTTGTAATACTTTTTTGTTTATTAGCCTTTTAAATCTGTTCGAGGTACTAAATTTAATTCTACTTTTAATATTTAAAATACGGTTAAATACATCTGATCTCATACATAATATATATCTCTATACATGTAAATGTTTGTGTCTGAAACAAAAAAATTCTGTGATACTGTCATCAACTGTAATACGACAAATGTAACATATTTTATTATTTTGTCAATAACTTTTTTTGGTATTTCTTGTAATTTTATTCTCAAGATTTTATACAATGATCTCATTTTACGTAACAACGTAATCTCTTTTTTGCATAGCTCAAAGCTTCTTATGACTAATTTGAGCTTATTTTAAGAAAATTAATTTATTTTTTTACTTTCTTTTTTTCCACACGCTAATGTTGCCATTTCTCCAAGTTATCTAAATGAGTTAAAAAATTAGTTACTTTTTATATTATTTGTGTTTGTTTGTTGGTTATTATTTTATTAAATAGCCAGAATATATTTTGTTAAAATGATCAGTTAAGAGAGAAACTTTTCAGAAGTTTGTTTTTAAAATTAATTCATTGGTTCAAAACCAAAAATGCTTCATAGGTAAACATTAAAATTTAAAATAACAATAAAACAAAATGGCATTCATAATTTTTTTTATTATGAGAAGAAAATTATAGTTGAACCTCTTATGTTGAGCTTGAAAGTTTTTTGGTAAAAAACTGACATATTTAAGACTGAAATTTTTCATCACTGATATATGTTTATAGTACATAATAAAAAAATACAATTGAATTAGTGAAATTAAAAGAATTTTTTTGGGTTAACCCTTAAGTAGTCGTCCTGATATCTATGTTTCATTCTGACCTTTTTTCCTATGCAAACAGGGAATGATCCAGGTACATTTGGGTTAGACTAATCTTTCAATGCACTCTTTGCTTAGCGATTAAAGGTGTTTTTTATTTAGTAATAATTTGTTTTTTTTTGTAAGTTTTATATGTAAAAAGTACATACAACATTCATTGTAACTAATTTTTTTCTTTCTTACCCAACAGTTCAAGCCCTAATTAATTAATATATGAAATGAATCAATTATAAACAGTATATTCTTATATTACATGGAAAACGTTACATTAGAGTAGGAATATTCAATACTGTTGCTACCTAAACTGTACCAACAGAGGACCAAAACCGTTATGAATTATTTTCAATAAATTTCACAATAATATTTAATGTATAATTTTTATTTTTAAAAATAAATAAAACTGCTTTGAAAGAATTTTTATTTAATAAGATTACTCGTTAAAAATTATTGAACAGCTTTGAATAGAAGTTAAATGTTTATTTTTTGAAACAATAAAAATGTTTCGGAGCTATTGGCCTATGGTCACTGCTTTGGTATAACTATACATGTCAGTACAGTGATTGATAGTACACATTACAGCAGTAAAGTTACTGTCGCGTTAAAACCGTTTATTAGTGATGATTTTTTTTTATTAAAACTTATTCTAATAAACAAGGAAATTATACGATTCACGCCCGCCATCTGGCAGATAACTTATAAATGTACCCACAGCTACAAAAAGATTTGAGTACTTCTGCATTACATTATATAGAAGTAATTACTTGAATATTAAATTATTAGTTGTTTATTCTACAAAAAGAAGGAACTTGATGTACATAAACCATTTTCCTTATGAGATGTAATGGCATAACTATTTGTTGTTATTGGTTAAATAAAATTTAAAACATATTTTCCCATTTATAAAATATCTTTTTAAGTGTCTCGGCATATTTTTGATGAGCGGAAGTTCAATATTTAGAGGTTCAACTTAATTAAACAAGTTTAAGTATAAATTTGTATTTTTTAAAAGTAACTTTTATCTATACATAAAAATAAAATACAATAAAATTATCAATCAGTTTATTGATTATCTTTGTTTGAATTGTTTTTAAGTTCATCTTCTAAAATTAAAGACATTTTTTGTAATCTTCAGTTTTATTGTTTAAATAAAATATTATTTTATTTAAACAATAAAACCAACCTCAAGAAAAGGTTATATATAAACTTTAGTTTTATATAATTTAAAATTTATTTATAAAATTATGTTGTTTTTAAGGGATAGTCCATAACAGTTATGCCAATTTATTATTCCAAATTATATTTAATATTTTTTTATGTTTGTTCTTTGGAGCATTTATTACACATGTCTAAATACCAGGTATGTTAATTTGGTATGATATATTTTTTTTTTTAATTTATTAAGATCTCTGTGATTTTTTTAATATTAATGACACATGATACCAAAAAGATTTTTTTGTAATTACTGTTATTTTTTGTTATCTTCTAGTCTGTTCTATGTGTTTTATTTGATTATTTGTTATTCTAGTAATTGTTCTGTTGCTGTTATTAATGGTTCGTACTAAACATTGGAACTTCAACTCAACCTGGACATAATACTCTGTTTTTTTGTTTTTCAATTTGTCAATTAAATAAGAAAACTGACAGCATTTTTAGGTATTAAAGAAAAAAATTGTATCAAAAATTTAACTTCTAATCAGTCAGAAGCTCACTGGCTGGTTAATGTCATTAATTTTATATGTATTGTGGAATGTTTGTATTTTGGTGGAATCATTTTAATTTAATGTATGTAGTTATGTGAATATTCTGAAACAATTCCGTGGTCCCTTAGTCTGTATAATTAGGCTTGTCAAGCTTATTCAATAACATGCTCCATACTTTAGTATTTTTCGTTTCTAATTTTTCTTCTATAAAAAGTAAAACTTATGAAGTAAAAATATCCAAAAATCCATTTTAAAGTGTGAAATCTAGTCCGGTATTTTTAAAATTATTATATTTTTATTTATTTTAAACCTAAATTGATTTTCATTAAACGAAACTTAAAAATTCATTTTGAAAGCAGTCGATCTATAATTATTATGAAATTAAAAACAAATGTTTATATTAATAGGTCCTCTGAGTTCAGCTAAATAAATCTAATTCTACCTAAAGTATTGTGAAATTTTTTTTTCATGCAATATGTATGTATTAAATTTATGTATGGAATAATTATGTCCATACAGAGCGGGAAAAAAATAATAAAAATAAAAACGGTCTATGACTATTTTAAAAAAACTAATGATTTATGTTAAATAACTGTAATTATTATATTTATGATTATAATAATCTAGTCCTTTACAATAAATGACTAAAATCATATGAAACAAATTTGGAATTTAATTAAAAATAAATATTAAAAAAAAATCATCATCCAACTATAATCATGGTTTACATTATTTTAGTTAACAATAAAAAACTATAACTGTATGAAACAAGTTTGGAATTTAAATAAAAATAAATATTAAAAAAATCTATCGTCATCATCCAACTAAAATCATATGAAACAAATTTGCAATTTAATTAAAAATAAAAATAATAAAAAAAAACTATCATCGTCATCCAACTATAATCATCATTTATTTTATTTTATTTTACAAGAAATAACTAAAATTATAGTTTCTCAACCAATGTAAAAGTATGATCAACTTTTTTTTTTGTTACATATTCAAGGTTTTTTTTTATAAATCTCTGTTGTAAGCAATTTTTTTTTAATTGTTTGATGAGATAAACGATCAGTAAATTTTGCAAAGTCATTAGAACCCAATCAGTTTTTCATTTGATAAGCATTTAAAGAAAGTCCATGAAGTTAGTTTTAAGAAGTTATTGTTGAGGATGAAATAATTTATGAGAAAATCACGATATTAGATTAAAAGTTCGTTTTTGTTTAAAAGTTCACCTGATAGTTACAAATGTTCCACAGCATACATTTATTACCTATCAGTATTTTTAATTTATTTCTATTATTAACT
Source organism: Halyomorpha halys (assembly GCF_000696795.3). Classification (NCBI taxonomy): domain Eukaryota; kingdom Metazoa; phylum Arthropoda; class Insecta; order Hemiptera; family Pentatomidae; genus Halyomorpha; species Halyomorpha halys. The sequence goes on from NW_027113382.1 coordinate 186,472, forward strand.
TATTTATATATTTTATTTTTATTTATTGCTTTAAATTTAAGTAAATTTTTATTTGTACTGTATACATGTAAGTTTAGTCATGTATTTTGCCTTAATAAAGAAACAATAAAAACTGTCAATTTCTTGAACAATATGTATAAAGAACTGACATTACAACACTTTTGTAAATATATAATTTTATTTACACTTAAAAGATAAGTTGCTATTATATAGAATTGGTGGACCAGTATCTATCTTTTGTAATGTCAATATCTCGTATATTTGTAGGTAAACTCTATATTTTAAAAATTAAGGCATATCTTTAAGCTTCATATAGAAAGATGGTTTATATCGAAAAATTAATGAAATTTGTTCATTAATCTAGTCATCATTGAACATGATATTAAAAAAAAAAATTTCTATAGTCTGTGTGTAGCTAGATCGAATAATATCGAGACAGGAACACAATACTAGGTAAATAGAATTATCACATTGGCTAGGTTAAATAGTTTTGTAGGACCTAAATTTGGTCACTTAAGGCCTAAATATATTAGAAGAATAGAGGTAGTTTTATCATGAGTCATTGTTGTTAAGACAGCTCAGAATTGAATTTTTATAAAACAAAAATTAAAGATAAAACATAGATATTTGTGTGAATATAAAATTTATTTTATTAATTAATAAAGGCATCTTGTTAATCTTCATATAAATATGTGTTTAATTTGGATTAATTATATATTTAGTATTTTGGT